>NW_006767631.1:1988635-2007583 GCF_000300595.1 Phanerochaete carnosa HHB-10118-sp | reverse complement strand
CAAATAATGACACCACTAGCTCACACAGTCTAGGGTAGCCAAATAGTAAACTTGTGCACTATACCAAGGGCATTTCCCTTCAGGTTATTTGAAAGTCAGAGGCTCTACTGTGCTTAAAAAATTTCCTAGGCTTTAAAGAAAGGAGTCTATTTTTTAAGAGCTAAAGAGCTCAGGGGATTGATTGCAGGTTTGCTGCTAGCTAAATTCTTGAGTGCCTGTGTAGTGTTTGGTGAGTTGGTGTCCTTTTTTTTGCTTTCAGAAAACCTCTCCTATTTATACCTTCCAACCTGTTGTTCCTTAGCCAATAGCAAAACTGGCTCTTCTATTCTACTGTAATTTCTAAGCTACTTCTACTTTTATTAATAAGCATTTGTCTGTATTAGTCAGCCTTTTGTCTGTTTTACTAATGTATTGGTAAGCTATTGCTAATATTTGTTAGAGTATTACTATATTTTGGTAATTCACAGCTATTGAGCATAGACCTTTATTACTAAGCATAGTTTAGATTACTAAGAAGCTGAATTATATTATTAGTTGTTGATTCACTTTTAGTAAGCTTGAGTGTTTTTGCTTGCTTTGCAGCTCTTAATGAGCAGTATCTTTTTGATTTGAATACCCAGCTTATTCCTTCAGTTTTTCTATACTGATAGTTATGATGCATGACGTCTGGAGGCCACTTGTAATTACAACTGCCCTCACTTGTCTCAGATTTGTCTTTAGCTCAATACTGCCAGTTATGTCATATAACTTCTTGTTTAGAAAGTACATTCAAAGATGTTTAAAAAAAGTAAGAAAACTTGTTTCTGTGTCTCTGTGATACCTTCTTGTAAGTAAAGGTAACTTGTTTACAAAGAATAGACTGGTCTGCATACACACAAATTATTTCAAACAGCTTCTCTGAAGATGACTGCTGCCTACTGCTGCTTGGCCATTGTAGTCATGCTGATGACAGGGTAAACTTTTGCTATAGAGGTTATTATGCTCTATTGTATTTGATATGATTATTGGCACTCACTGGATCACTCTATAGCCCACCAGTCCTAACATCATACTACTCCTTTGTGTTCTTGCCCAGCAATACTGAAGTGATTGCATTTAGGTAAAGAGTGCGATGCAATAATCCAAAGCAAGGAATAGCCCCTCACCATTGAATTGGTTGCAGATACTATACTGAGCAATATACTGGGTGTTCTGGAATTTACAAATGTGACTGAAAGTAGCTGCAATGTTGTGGTACAGTGACAACCTAAAGTATTGCAACAGACTACAGAGAGGTGTTAAGATTTCTCAATATCTCCGTGAATATTACAGATGGCTGGACACATTGTATATGGTTTTTAAACTGGACAACTAGCTGTATTTTTTCAAGATATCGCTTTGTAGCAGAAGATGTATGCTGGAAGAGTATGTCAAAAATAGCTGAAAATATGCATATTTATCATATAATTTCTAGTATAATACAGACTGTAGAATGAAATTGACTCTGCACATATTAAAATGGAGCTAGTTGTATAGTATGTGTACAAATATAATGATGTGATTATGCCTCCATTTGAATGAACTGTAGAGCATATCACATTTATTGCAACATGCAACAGTGTATACTCATATGCTTCAAACATAATCAGATGCTGAAGTTCTTATATTTTGCTACTATATCTTTCTTTTAGTAAAGTACATACTGTAAACAGATTTTGGGAAACTTTCCTCCCCACATTGTGGAGTTAGATATGTGCAAACTGCTATAAGAGAAACAAGCCAATGTGATATGCCCTACAGTTCATTCAAATAGATGCATAATCACATCATTATATTTGTACACATACTATACAACTAGCTCCATTTTAATATGTGCAGAGTCAATTTCATTCTACAGTCTGTATTATACTAGAAATTATATGATAAATATGCATATTTTCAGCTATTTTTGACATACTCTTCCAGCATACATCTTCTGCTACAAAGCGATATCTTGAAAAAATACAGCTAGTTGTCCAGTTTAAAAACCATATACAATGTGTCCAGCCATCTGTAATATTCACGGAGATATTGAGAAATCTTAACACCTCTCTGTAGTCTGTTGCAATACTTTAGATCGTCACTGTAGATGCCAATGAGGTGCAGATAGTTTTTGTAGGGTAAATCCACCAGAGAATAGTAGTTAATGTAAAAAGTGTTTCCCATGCTGTTGTGTACATGCAAGTCGACTGGCTTGTTAGTTCAGAGATTGGTAAGTGAACTAAACATTGTGAGTGAGCTTGGATGATAGGGCAAAGAATGCTGAAACTTGTGAATGGGGTTCTGATTTTTAATAAGGCAACTATCATTTTTCCAGGGCCTGGCCAGAGTCCACTGTAGTCCAATTTTCAATGGACCTTAATTTCTGCCACTTAGTGATTTGCCAATGACAGTGTGAGAATTAGATGACATTCTAGCTTCTTGATCTGTAGCATGTTGGTGCTAGGCCAAAAATGGTTGTGACTGTTAGTGCTTATATTCTATGCTGTTGTATGTTGAAACCCCCCCCAATTCCTTTTCTTCTTCTACACACCATCTCGGCTGAAACTAAGCCTTCTTCTTCTATTCCCAGCTCTAGTGCCAGTTTTGAGCCATTTTCTCAGCTGCCTATTAGTCTTCTGTCCAATTCTAGTTGTATGCCTGTAGTCCTATTTTTTCAATTCCAATCAACTTCGCTTTTAGCACTTGACCAATTTTTACTGGTCTCCATTCCTCTTACTCCTCGAGGCTTTTTTGATTCTTTAGAAACTTGCTTAGTTTCTCTTACTGGCCATTTGTTATTTGGAGGCCAAATTGTCTCTCTGTTTTATCATAGAATGCTGTGGGTTATAGGGATTTTTGGATTGGTGGAGGATTTGAGAGAATGAGATGCTACACATTACATTACCTGGCTGGGCATTCATACCTGCTTCAGTCCTAAGGAGTCAGATGTCTGCCATCTCCTTCTGCATGTCTTGTACAATATGCTCAATGAATCTATTGTGGAACACATTTGCACAATTACTTCTTGCATGAGTCTTGTGATGCTTCCTCTGTTTGGTACGTTTTTATGTTGGTTATCTTATTTTTTTATCTTCTGACTTTATTTTAGATCCTGCATGCTGCATGTTTCCAGCACCATGGCTGCACTTCTTTCTCACTTTTCCTGAGAAGGCACGCTTCCTTCAATGCAGATGCCTTGCCTGCCTTGTTGGTCTTGAGAATGGTGAGATAATGTTCTTAGATTTGAAGGAGATACTAATCCAGATTATAGACAACTTGTGCTACTTTAGTAAAGCCGTTATTAAGCCTCCGTCTGAGGCTATACAAGAGTGGGACACTCTGGGCTTTTGCACAGACTGTGGGCATTATAGGCTTTGTATCTGTGATTGCTTGACTGGTTTTAACAAGATTAAAGAGGAGTAGTTTTGATGCTTGTTCCTATATTGCCGCATAGTACTATCTTTTATAATTCCAATTTCTTCAGCTGCACATTACTCTTAAAAATGTAAGGAACTATATGAAAAGCTGCAATAGCCTGCTTACGAGAGGTCCCATCTAGTTCAGCTAAAAAATAGGAACCTCCTTGCCTTTGTTGTATAACTTGGTAAAGTCCATCATATTTAGGGGTCATTTTCTGATTGAGGCTTTTTTCTATTAAAGTGAGTACAAAAGTGGATTTTTCCAGTTTTAAATTTAAATTCTAAATGTCTATTAGAAGAATTGGCCCAGTGATAGCCAACAACCACAAGTTCAATAGTTCTGTGTTTTCCTGGGTGTTCAGTAGTAGGGGTGTTGTGACATGACTTGATAATTCTATTACAAAGGGTGACATTGTTTGGTATGTAGAGTTTGCCCTTGTAGTAGATGAGACTGTTGTTTTCTTCCCATTCAGTAAGCTTGCTGACTAGCTTGTAGGGCCCTTTTGCTTAAAGACTGGAGAGTGTAGTGGAAACCTCATTGTCTAGAGAAGTGACATTGCGAACTTCCTATCCCAGTGGAAAGTCTGTAATGAATGCTGTGGCAGCCAATCATGTGAAGTGTTCTGGACTGAGATCTTAGCCAGATGTAGCATTCACAAACTTGTTACTGGGCAGCACGACTTGCATTTGATTGTCTATGCCATCAGAAATATACTGAGAGCTGAGACAAGAGAGTGGATCTGCTACGAGGTGGGTTTTTCCAGGCTTATAAGTAAGCACAAAGTTGTAATCGGTAAGTTCAAGAGCCCATTGTGCTTGTTGGTGTGTAAGTCACTGTGCTGTGCACCAGTATTAGAGGTTGGTATGATTGGTCCAGATCTCGAACAGCTTGGGTAATCCTTCAAAAAAATGACGCCAGTCCTGAAGGGCTTCAATGATAGCCATGAGCTCACAATTGTAGATTTTGTAGTTACACTTGGCAGCGTTCATGGTCTGTAATTGAAAGGTGATTGGGTGCCATAAAATATTGTTTGGATTGAGCTGGCTGATTTCATCTCCAGTGGCATAGCCAGAAGCGTCAACTTGTACACGTGTATTCTGGTCTGCATGCCAAAATGTGAGGACTAGTTCAGTCATAAACTTGGACTTCAATGTGTCGAAAGCCTATTGTTGTGCAGAGCTCCACATGAAGGGGACATCCTTCTTTGTGAGGTCGTGCAGTGGGCAAGCAATCATAGAGAAGTTCTTGATAAACTAGTGGTAGAAATTGGAGAACCTGATGAAACCTCTAACATCTTTCAAGTTTGCAGGTGTAGGCCATTCTGTAACTGCTTTAACTTTGCCAGAGTCCATGCTAACCAATTCTTCACTAATGAGGAGGCTAAGGTATTTGATCTGATCTTTTTCAAATTCACACTTTTCTGGACATAAATAGAGATCATATTCTTTGAGACACTCTAGTACTTTATGTACTATCTTTTGGTGTGATGCAAGATCTGATGACCAGATGAGTATGTTGTCTAGATATACTGCAACTTTGCCTTTGGCAATTAGATCAGTGAAGATAGTGTCCATGAGAGCTTGGAAGGTTGCTGGTACATTGGTCAGTCTGAAGTACATGACTTGGGGTTTAAAGAGCCCTCGATTGATGATGAAGGTGGCTTTCCATTTGTCTCCAGCTTTTATCCAGACATTGGTGTAGCTCTATCAGATGTCAAACTTAGAGAAGATTTTTGCACCCTGTAGCTTGTTGATGATGTCATTAATGAGGGGTAGCAGATATCTATTCTGAATGGTCGTGTTGTTGAGCTTGCGGTAGTTCTAGATGAGCCTAAGCTTGCCATCTTTTCTCTTGATAAAGAAGACAGGTGAAGCAATAGGCAATTTGCTAGAGATGATATAGCCTTTCTTGATTGTGTCATCAAGAAAAGCTTGCAATTCCTGGTTTTTGGCAGGACTCATTGGGTAGACCTTAGAGCAGATCATTGAAGGGGTGTCTGATTTGAGGTTGATAGTGTGGTCATGTTCAGGAAGCTTTGTTGAGTCAGTTTTGAAGAAGACATGGGCATGCTGATGGTATTCTTTTGGAACAAGCCATTTGAAAGTTTTCGAGTACTTTTCTTTATTCTGCTCAACTGTGATCTTTTGTGAATAGGTGTAGCCAGCTAAACAATAGACTTTGTTTGTGGTGTTGTCGAGCAAGCTGGCTTTTATCCAGGCCCGGTGCTTTGCTTGATTAGCTTTGACTTTAGTAAAATGTAGTGATGCAGGAAGATCAGATGATGCTTTTGAGCTGTCAGGAAGCACCATTTCATCTGTCTCCCAGTCTATGGTGGGATTGACTTTTTTTAACCATGGTAGTCAGAGAATAATGTTCTCGGGGCCAATATCTGTGATAAAGAAGTTGTATTCTTCAGAAACTCGTGATCTGATTTTAACTCTGAGTTTAGCATCGTGTGTGATAGCACTGGCGCTTTTAGTTGAGCCACCAATGTTTTGGAGGCCGATCTGTTGTTTGAGTGGTTGTTTGTAAATGTTATTTTTGTGTGTGAACTTTTCATGTAGAAAATGGCCGGTGGTACCAGAGTCAACCATAGTAAGGGTGCATAAAGACTTATTTATTCCAGATATTGTTACAAAAATATGAAAGTGCAATAAGAGATGATCTGTGGATGATACCGTATGCAACAAGATATAGTCCAAGAGATCAGAGTCTGAATATATAGGAGCTGGCACTGTTGAAGGCCACTCATCTAAACTGTGCTCCAGAGCTGCAGCTCTAGTCTGGGCCTTTGCTAAAAACTCTGGCTGATTTTTGCCATTAGCTCGGCTTGCTGTTTTTGCATGAGAACAATCATGTCCTTAAGACCAGTGACATTGGCCACTAAATCCTGGAAAGCAGAGATGGATGCAGATAATGAGGGGCTAGTTGACGAAGTAGCCCTGACTGACTGTGACTTAGCGGGCTGTCCAGCGAGACAAGAGAAGCAGAGCTTTTTCCAGTGACTGGTTTTATCACAGTGCTGACACTTGGTGTTCTCGTGTGAACTTTTTGCTTTGTGACCTTTGGACCCACAGATGTGGCAGTGACTGACCATTAACTTGTGGAACCACCTTTTAATTTCTGTTGGGTTTTTAAAACCATCAAAGAGGTTGTTGAAGCAAGATGCAAAGATGTCAGCAGAAAGAGCAGTGTCGATGTCCATTGCATTTGGGTTGTGAAAGCTGGAGAAATGGGACAATGATGGCTGAGATTGTGAGACTAGTTTGCCTTGATTGGCCACCAAGTCTGCTTTCTGCAGATCAATCATTGCTCCATGTATCTTGACCGTTGCATAGTCCATGGCCAGGATAGGGAAGTAGGATAACTGATTGATATAGTCAGAGTTCATACCATATTTGAGATAATCATACAGATTGGCCTTAGACCAGTCAGTATGGTGAGACCAGGTTTTGAACTCCGAGAGGTAATCCGCAAATGTCCAGTTGCTCTGTTTGATTGACATGAGCTTTTGCTTGGCCTTGTTTTTAGCATTCACCAGCTCAAATTTAGCTGAGAACTGTTTGGCAAATTTTGTTCAGGAGGAGTTAAACGGTGTTCATTCTTCAGCAAGTTCCTTGATGTGCAGGTGAGCCCAGACCACAGTGTCTTCTGTCATGAACCAAAAGATGGAGCTGATCATTTTACTTGTGTCCATTAACCAGTTACCGTTTGCATTGTAGTGGATGGTGTCATTGGCATCACGTTGCACAAACATTTTTTTATTAGCCCTAATATAGATGCAGAAGGTACTAGAGAAGAGTCTGGCTTTTTTGACAATTTACTGTCAAATGTAGTTGGTTTTTTGACAATAGATTGATATCAAGAGGTGGAAACTGATGTGATTACAGCCAGATGTGCATTTGCAATAAACTGGTTCACATTTGTTGTAAGGTTGTTTACATTCTAAATGAGTGTAAATATGAGATCCATTACATCTTGCATAGTAGCCTGATAAACCAGTGCAGCAGGGTCAGCTGGGGGATTTGTCAGAGTGTTCCAGCCCAGAGATCTATTAGCAGGTCTGTTCATCTTGCTAGTTGGTGGGCTGAGGTTGTCAAGGGTAAGTTTGCTGTGATTAGTGACATGTTCATCCAGTTTGTGCTGATTGCAGATCTCTCACTTTTGTTCTCTGTTTATGAACAGGTATAGTAGATCTTCAGTTGTAACGGGCACTGTGGAATGCTTGTAGTAATGATTTGGACAGAAGTAGTTTGTGTAAGTGTTTAAATCTCCTCTGTTGTCAATGTAATAGTTCTGGGCCTCTTGAAAGTGATAAGTGTGGGATAGCACAGCACACGCTAGATGGGTATCTGCCACTGTGTCCGATTTATTCAAGAGTATGGAAAATGGGTTTATAGAGAGTAAAAAGAGAGCTTTTAGAATAATTGTACTAATTCAAGCTTGACAAGGTGATCAAGCATGTAATCTAGTATATACAGATTAATGATTCTTTCCTTGTCATAGTTTATATATTTGAAGAGTATGTACTCGTCCAGTTCTACTATTCTATTCAAAGTAACCATGGTTTCAAGCCACGCGAAGCACTTCAAAAACTCGGACTCAGGTGCACCAAAGCCCTTGAAATGAAATTCCGCCAATTTCCTTCAGTCCTGAATTCCAACAGTTCCACTCTTTGATGCTAATGATGTGAGCAACATCCTTGATGGTGCAATTGAGATGAGCAAGGCAATCTCTGAACATGAAGACAGTGTTGATGTCATCTTCGAGGACGTTTGAAAAGTCGAGTGTTTCTAGGACATTGAATCACTTGAGCGTGGTGGCAAACTTTAGCACAAAGATGTGGGCGAGATCAGTGGCTGTGTGCTCAGAGAAGTTTATGGTTACTAGCTTTGGAGCAATGAGAGTGTAGGTGGGAGCAACAGTGATGCGGTCCGCTAGAGAGCAGCTAGAGAAGGCACTAGCATGCATGTTTTGTCTAGCATGGGCTTGATCTCACTGTGCTTGGTAATGCTGGCAGTCATTGTATGTGGCGAGCTTAGTGTGCTTGATGGTGTCCCAGTCTATACTAGAGAGCAAGGTCAACAGTGGTGGAAGTGTGAAAACGTGCCAAATGATGGTGTTGAGTTTGGCAGTGGTGTATTGATGAGAGGCACCTGCTTCATGTTCTCAATTGAATTGGTTGAAGATGACTTCAGGCAGCGCACAGCGAAGGCAGAGGTGACACTCGTCCATGTAGTGTTTAAACGCATGAGGGCAGTTAAAAAAATCCTTAGGCACTGGTTTTATGCAGGGATTAGCACTGAGCACGTACATCTGCTACTAATCGCTAAAGAGACTTACTCTTTAAACAGAAGAAATAAACTTTTTTAAAACTGTGCACAGGACACTAGATAGAGAGATATGGTCTGGGTGCACAAAAGTCTCAACCTAATATTGCGAACTGACGTCGACACAATATGAAAGATCACTAGGCAGATCTAACTACTAGGCAGCACAGAGCACGGTCTCATGATAATTGTGCTGACTTGTTCAGCTAGCCCAATAGCCAAGTAATCATTAGTTAGTATACTAAATACAAGCGAAGGCTTACTTAGCCTAATAACCAAGAGGTTGAGATGGGGGCTAGATAGCAACAAAAGGGCTCTTTATATACCGTTCAGATTGTGCATGGACCAAGCATTATCTAAGCGACTATAGCTACAGCATCTGCTAATATCTAGGGGACTCAGCGGGAAAACAGGGCCAATGTGTCATGGCATCTGAGGTTGTCGGGCTGATGAAGATTGGATGTCTGTTGCCAATCAAACTTAGAGATAGAAAGTCCGATGGAGATAGGAGTGTGGCTGTTACTGAAGAAGCGTGATGCAGCATTGAGACGGCGGCAATGTGGGCACATTTAATGCGTTTCTGAGGTGTTTAGCATGCGGCTAGGACTTGTAAACTGGTGCCAATGCGCTGACAACATTTGAAAGGTCGTACAAGTGTAGAATAAATCATAGAAAATCAGAGAAAATGGAAAAATAACAGGAGTTCAGGGCTATGCCTATGACAAGTCTCTGAGTTCACTTTGCCCTTGTGTATTTTTGCCAGATGGCTTTGAAACCAGGCTTCATTCTAAGCTGTCCAGTAGTCTAGACTAAGATTATGTGGGCCGTAACATATATGCTCGGCAAGTACAATTTCTCCATTTCTTTCATGCTACAATATAAACAATAACTTAAATACTATAATAGCTTACTATTTATATAAGATTTAGAGCTATATACAGTATTACTTTATAACTTTGCAAAATATGTTGGCAGTAATTCCTCATCATTTTATTATGTGAATCTTATGAATCATGTATCTATCACATAAATAATAATAATTTACAAAGCTATTATACTCTTTATTTACAACATCTGACTATAAAATCCAACAGCCAGCTTATGCCCATCTGTACTATTGGCAAGTTGGGCTGATGTCATGTTATAAAGCTAGGATTCTAAGTGATATAGGCTATCATGCTTCAATCCATCATTATATCATACTTGCTGATTAGCACTAACTATTCTTGCTGTAAAGTGCTCATTGTCATAATAAATAAATCCACATAGCCTGTACTTGCACCTGTCCAAGTCCAGTATAAGAGTCTACTTAACAGTAACTTCATCAACCTTGAACTTGAGAAATTGAGGCATGTTATTTATGATTACTTCTTTCACTAGCTTGGTATCACAGCTATTGCATGTTGTATTGGCTATTTGTCTTATATTAACATGTAATCATTCCAGTGAAGTTTTTTTGTGGGCAGTACCACTTATGATGCCTTGTTTCTGCCATCTGTATGAGAAGCATATAAGAAGCAAGTCAGAATAGATTATGCTCTTGCTTCTACCAATTATCTCACTGGTCCCACATGATATGCATATGTATTCCTTATGCTAGAAGTTCTCTAATGGTTCAAGCATATAGCTACACAGCTTATGAATCTTAGTACCCTCATTGACATATAGTGAGAACTCTATAGGATCTATATCATGTACTTTAGCTTTGATTGAGTTTCTGGCAGTGTTCAAGAATAAGTTCTTTCTTTTTGCTAACTTGCATGCCTTGACTAGTGAGGTTAAAATAGGTAGCTAGTTTGAAGACAACTTCCATATTAATTGATCTGAATTATATAGTGCTTGAGATTGAAGGCTTTGGTGGAAATTGCAAGTCTTTGTATCTAGCCTGATTATACTCTTTCTTTTTAGCTTTGTATTCTATGCTATTTGCTTTGTTCTCATAATCTTTTGTAAGTTTTTTGCTTAAATCTGATTCTTATTTTTTAAATAATATGCTTTACAATACTTTGCATTTGACAGTATATCTTTATTTGATTCAAATATAGTTAAATATTCTGTACACTTAGTGCAGCTATGTTGTTTGAGTTTATTGACAATACTTTCTCAATTCATGTACTTTTTGCTTTGAACTGCACCATGTTGTTGACCAATAACAATAAGCATGTTATTTGTAGCTCTTTCACAAAGTGCAAACAAATAAATACTAGCTACAGTAGCATTAGAGAAGATATTTCTATCTGAAGCCTGAATATACCCGGGTATATGGTAAGTTTTGCCTTGCACCACATTAGCTGTAGGATCAAATCCTAATAGTTCTTCAGCTGTCTACTTCTGTTTAGACTGTGTAGTATTTGGACCCTCACCAATTGTATCCCAGGCTCCACCCAATTTAAACTGGGAAGCTCTTTTGGTTTAGCCTGTCTAAGTCAGAAGACAGAACAGGACTTGTATAAATGGTAATGGTGCCTGTTATCCTTTCATTCCATGTGTTCAGTTCAAGATTTGTGCCAAAGGTTTCCAAAGTGAATTTATCTAAGAAAGTGCTAATAGAAGCCATCAGGAGGTAGCAAGCAAGGTAGAAGATAAGAGCCAAGCCAAGTCTCCATGAAGACTTGCAAAAGTTACCCTTGTGAAGCATGTTGTAAGCAGAAATGGTGGTGGTTGAGGTGAAAGAAGTGTATAAAGTGTACTTACTCCTCCTCCCAGTTGGGTCTGAGGTGGCAAATTGCGCATTTTGAGAGAGCAGTTGCCATATTGGGTAAAGGTTGAGGTTCAGTGAGAACTTCATCCATCTGGCGCTACCTGAGTCAATCTGAGTCAACCTGTAGCCAATCAGCAGCATGAGATTGACCTGGATGGTGGAGTGTTGTAGTAAGGGACTTAAAGTCTATTCAATCCATCAGAATGGGTCCACACAAACATAGGTTGACTGTGGATAGATTTGGACAGTACTGGGCAGATTTGAGCAATTCCACAAGCCGCACCCTTAATTCTTTGCATTTAATTGGAATAAAAATGATATTATATTTTGTGCTATCCATATATGCTTGGTACAATCCAGTTCTATTGTACTATACATCCACTGATTCTCTCATGTCACAGGGTCCCTTCTCAGCCTACTGTGGATTACTTTGCAATTGGCTGAGCATTAGAAGTAAGATGTCTGCGATTGCCCCGCTGTTCATTGTGCAGTACTAGAATTCAGCATGTCCTGAGTGCATATATATGATGAACAGAAATGATATGTCTGTTGGCTGCTGTTGTGAGCATGATGCAGCTGTCAAAAGAGCAAGCATAGACACACCTTGAGCCTGCCCAAATATTTGCGGTGGTGTATCAACTGGCTTGACTGCTCCTGCAATGTTGAGTATAACACAGTGCCTTGAGACATGATTAATGTCAACAAAAGCTTTCAATGTTAGTATATGTGCATATACTCACCTGCTTGCCAGATTTAATAGCGGGATGGAGACCACAGAAATGCAGGGCATGATGGGTGGCATGGTTGGGGCAGCAGAAAGAGTGGCACAGCACTATCATCAGACTTGTGCTATCATATAAGTGGGACAGAGCACTTTGGCTTCAATTTGACAGCATCAGTCAGTGGTGTCAGAACATTGATGTCATTAGTTCAAAGCCTTTGCATTTAGACTCGGATTTGGATTTGGAAGAATTGGTGGCATTTGGACATGTTAGAGAGACATTAATGGACAGGTCAAAGACTACGGTGACATTGATGTGTCACTGTGCACCATCAACCCAATAGAGATGCAACTAATGGGCACAGATATCAAAGCTTCTCTACCATCTGCTAGTCTTTCTGAAGTTGCTGAGGGTAGCTTAGTTAATTTTCAATAGACTTGGACAGTTCTCGGTCACTTCAGGCAGACAGGGTTTTCACTGGGGATGAGGGTTCAATTCTGGCTGGTGGATCTTTTTTATTTCGATGAATTTTAGCTTTGAACACTGAAATAAAGTAATACTATGATAGATAGTGAGATTATATATTTCTATTAGATATATATAGGACTTTGAGATAGTAAAATGGAGCAGAATGGCTACTGAGTATGGTAGCTTAGAAGGCTGAATTTTATGCACAAGAAAATGATTATATGCTGTATCATGAGCTCATATGTGTAGATATGTAGAATTTTATAGCTAAATACGTATAAGGTACAGTAAAGAATGCTTATTGAATATATCTGCAAATTATGAAGAAGTATTGCTTTGTAGAGAGCATTAAGAGTGCAGAATATGTGAAAAATTTATTATAATTCCAAAAAATTCACATTTGTACTATATATATATATATTTGGGCAAGCTAGTACTATTGTGGTAGTAACAAAATAAAATTATCAAAAGGTTTGATTGCCTATGGAGCTCATAATTCCTTGTGCAGCACTGTATACTGGAGTTCTTTTTTTCCACATGTTTATAAAGGCCCATACAATTATGAAGTACATGTAGGCCTATACTGGCTACTAAGTGTCCAATACTTATACCCCCCACTAGTTACTCATCACCCTAGACTGCTCGGTCACAACACCACCCTGATGGCACTGACTTTGCACGGGCACTATGCTAGCATGATGAACCCTGACTTTAGAGCTCCGGTTCTGGCTGCTACTAGGTTTCCTAGTATACTTGCACAGTCCATAGCTGCCATAGTAGAAGGCACTTTTGCGAGGCCCACCCAGTCTCTTACCTGTCTTTGGACTATTGAAATCGGTTTATAGGTATCAACTTAAGCTGGTAAACTGGTGTCTTATCTAAAACCAACCAACAGCAGAGGTAGATCTTTTGAGCCAGATATAGAAGATTGTCCCAGTCTGCTATGGCCTATGTGGTGCCTACCCCTAGCATTTAGCTGGTTACATAGGGTTCAGAAGCTCACGCTTCTCTGATTAGGCTTGCTTGTTCCCCAGTCTAGGGCAGCACTTCCCGTTCCCCAGCACATAGTTTGCTGATGCCATCAGGTGCAGAACTCCATGTGTTCAGAGTTACTGTCTTGCCAGCGAAGACCTCAATTGACTTACTGGGGAGTATATTTAACACTGACTAATGTTTTTGGGTGGCCGAACCAGCACCAAAAAGATGGGTGCTCTTATAGGGTAGTTATCACAACAATTCCCACTCTTATTGTTGTCTATTATTTTGGGCCCTTTTGGGTGGCATTGGCATTTCTGAGGTCTCTACATCCTCGGCAGTCACCGTGTAGATCTGATATTCTAATCTCCAGATATACCTCAGTTTAGTGTGCACAGGGAAGGAAGTACACTGGAAAAGTGCACTCGCCACCTTTGGCAATGGTCCAGACTACCAGGTTTGTGCTATTGCCTAACTGGATAGGTTCTTTGTCCCATATTTCTATCGGGCTCCAGAATAGGTCTTCAGATGCAAACCTTCTTTACTAAGGGAAGGCCCAGTAAGGCAAACGGCATGTCATTGCCAAATATGCACATGTTTTTATATGGCCAGCTTGTCACATGTAGGAACAAGGTTCTGGGTAATCTCTGAATTGCAAACTCCCTTCACCAAGGGAGGGCTCAAACTCCAAGCTTTCTAATAGGTGTCGTCCGGATCAAGGGACATC
The DNA here is from genome assembly GCF_000300595.1 of Phanerochaete carnosa HHB-10118-sp. Taxonomy (NCBI): domain Eukaryota; kingdom Fungi; phylum Basidiomycota; class Agaricomycetes; order Polyporales; family Phanerochaetaceae; genus Phanerochaete; species Phanerochaete carnosa. The sequence goes on along the minus strand of NW_006767631.1, from coordinate 1,993,240 downwards.
TAGAGCAGTGGTTGCCTACTGAGCCATCTGGCCCCCAATTGTGTGTACTGGGGTTCAAAGCTAGTCCCAAGCATTTTGTCACTGAACATAGTTATAAACTACTTTCATACTGCATACACAGATGGTATACATGTAGTGAACCTCAAACTATATGGTATATATAAATAGATATATGTGAGGAAAAGTAAAAGTGATGAAGAGGGTAGACTATACTGTGGTGCCTATTGGGCGCCTATTCTGGTATTTTCTCACACCTTCTTCCTATTAATTTAATTATTTAAACAATTAATTTGGCACATATGTTTATATATTCTAGACCCTGTCAACATGCTCTATCTAATAATGTAAGGATCACCTAAATGTTGTGCCTTTTGAAAGTGGTCTATGTGTGAAATTGTTTATGTCTCCAGCTCAAGCACAAAATATAATGCTAAAGATGTAATATTGATCTATACATGGCCAAATAATTTGTACATATAGATCTATGCTAGAAGTATGTATATGCTAACTTTCAACTCAATAGCTCAAGTATTACATGTTATAGAGTGAGCGGCAGAAAAATCTGTAAAAGTAAACTGACTTCCAAAGTGCTACTTCCAACAAAACATTTTTTTACTAGGGTTATGTGGGCCATAGCACATATGCTTGGCAGGTACGATTTTTTTATTTCTTCTATATTGCAATATAAGTAATAATAACTTAGATATTATAATAGCTTACTATTTATATGAGACTTAAAGCTATATATAGTATTTATTACTTTATCACTTTGTAAGATACTTTAACAGTAATTTTTTATCATTTTATGATATTAACCTTATAAATAATGTGCCTGTCACATGAATAATAATAAGTTACAGCCTATTATACTGTTTATTTACAATATCTGACTATACAATTCAAAGGCTGACTTATGCCCATCTGGACTATTAGCAAGTTGGACTAGTTTCATGCTACAAAGCTGGGATTCTAAGTGATATAGGCTACCATGCTTCAATTCATCATTATACCATATTTGCTCATCAGCACTAACTATTCTGGCTGTAAGGTGCTCATTTTCATAATAAATAAATTCACATAGCCTGTACTTGCACCTGTTCAAGTCCAGTATAGAAGTTCACTTGACAGTAACTTTGTCAACTTTGAACTTGAGGAATTAAGGCATATTATCTATGATTACTTCCTTCACTAGCTTGGTACCACAGCTGCTGCATGATATATTGGCTATTTGTCTTGTGTTGGCATATAACCATTCTAGTGGAGTTCTCTTATCAACAGGTCCACTTATGATGCCTTGCCTTTGCCATTTGTATGAGGAGTATACAAGGAGCAGATCAGAATAGGTTATATTCTTGCTTCTACCAATGATCTCACTGATCCCACATGATGTGCATATGTATTTCTTGTGCCAGAAGTTCTCTAATGGTTCAAGCATATAGCTACAAAGCTCACGAATCTTAGTACCCTCTTTGGTATGCAGAAAAAACTCCACAGGGTCTATCTCATGCAGCTTAGCTCTAATTGGGTAGCAAGCAAGGTGAAAGATTCAGAGGCAAGCTAAATCTCCATGAAGACTTGGAGAAGTTACACTTGTAAAGCATGTTGTAAACAGAAATGGTAATAGTTAAGGTGAAAGAAGTGTATGAGATGTACTTATTCCTCTCCCCAGTTGGATCTGAGGTGGCAAATTGCGCATTTTGAGAGAGCAGTTGCTTTATTGGGTAAAGGTTGGGGGTTTAATTCTAGCTGAGGGATCTTTTTTATTGATTTTGATTTTGAAGATTAAAATGAAGTGATATCATGGCAGATAGTATGACTATATATTTTTATAAGATATTTATAAGTGTTGTGAGATGGTAGAATGGAGTAGAACAGCTACTAAGTGTGGTAGCTTGAAAAATTAAACTTTATACACAAAATCATAACTATATGCTTAATTATAAGCTCATATATCTAAATATGCACAATCTAGTAGCCTAATACTTGCAAGGCATAATAAAGAAAACTTCTAGAATATCCGTGTGAATTATAGACACGTATTGATCTCTAAAGAGAAGTAAGAGCAATGAATATATAGCACATTTTCAGTAATTTTAAATATATTCACAGTGGTTCTGGCTAGTATGGACAATAGAAATGTAAAATAGTAAACGATTGTAGCCACTGTTAGGTTCACAATTCATTGTGCAACACTGTGCACTAAGCTTTAAAGCCAGTAGTCTTTTTTGCATGTTTATAAAGGTCCGTACAACTATGAGGTATATGTAGGCCTATACTAGCTACCAAGTGTCTGATACTCATACTCTCCACCAGTTACCCATCACTCTGGGCTGCTTGGTCGCAATGCCACCCAAATGGCACTGGCCTTGCACAGGCACCATGCCAGGGTGATGAATCTTGGCTCTAGAACTCCGACCCTGGCTGCTACTAGGTTTCTTAGTATGCTTGCACAGTTTGTAGCTGCTGAGCATTTAAATAAACACCACTTTACCTCTGGCTATTAGACAAATCGATGACCAGTTCGAGCATCCAACCTGACACTCTATTGACAAAGCTTTCACTAGTGTATTTTCACTGGTAAACCTTGTCTAATTAGTGGCCCCAGTCATCCACATCTGCGGGTGGCACCTCGTCATCTTTGACGTCGTGCTGTTGTTATAGTGCTAAGGTATAATATTTACCTCGGTACCTGAACTCCCTCGTGAAATCTTTTTCTATCCCACTTAAAGGCGTATCTAGCAACTAGTCGCTGAACATTTTCTTGTACTGGATAACCAGTATGTGGCTGTATCACTGAGTGAAGCAACGTTCAAGCATGTCCGGCTTGAGGAACTCCTTGTACCATCCGTATTCATCTACATTGGTATTACCTCGTTTGTTTGCCTTGTAGAAATATTCTGCCTGTACACTCTTTTTGAGATTCTGCACAAACTTTTAACATACTTCTTTGTGCCAGCATGTGTGTGTCATAGCTTTCCAGATGTGGACCAACTTTGTGAAATTGAGGCCCTTGCATTTGTCTTCTGAGGCTTTCTCTACAAAGTCTGACCACTTAAATGTGGCTGCTATTGGGTTGAGTTGGATGAAATGGTAAATATCATTTCAATCCTTCCCCATTACTCTCTTCCTTGTCTCCAGGTTGTTATGCATGTCAGCCAATGCATTGGCCTGTTCATGTTTGTTATCTGCTCGAAGGCGGAGATCCTCTATCTCTCACATTTTCCAATCAAATTTGAGTCAGTGAGATATGTGCTTTCCATCATACTTTGGGTTTAGATAGATTTGTCCTTTCAGTATCTCTGGTTTCATCCTGTACATTTGTAGAAAATGTGATCTCTAGTCTTATCAATTTCTTTTTTGTCAGTGTGCTAGCAATACTAGCATTTTAATAGTCTGTCCATGTTAAATTTTCTTCTGAAGGCACCAATTGGTGCATGTCCAGACATGATGTGAGTAAACCTTGCCATCTCTCTGTTCCTATTTCCTGATTGCTGTAGGAACTAAGCATCAGACATGTGTTTAATGGATTTGACTTGCTTGATGTTGTCACCATTAAGCAAGCTGTGTCCCCTGTATTTTTTGTTTGTTACAATGCATTTTCTCCACATCATAACTTCTTCAGTGATGCATTGCTTTGCATACACCCATAAGGTGGTGAGGGGCTGATGGAGCTTTGCAGCCTCTTTTGCCTTCTTATCTACTTCCTCATTATATTTAATTCCTACGTTGTCATGTGTCATAACTATAAGTATAGAAAAACTAAAGGAATAAGCTGGGTATTCACGTCAAAAAGAGACTGCTTACTCAAAGCTGCAAAGTAAGCATAAACACTCAAGCTTACTAAAAGTGAATCAACAACTAATAATATAACTCAGCTTCTTAGTAATCTAAACTATGCTTAGTAATAAAGGTCTATGCTCAATAGCTGTGAATTACCAAAATATAGTAATACTCTAACAAATATTAGCAATAGCTTACCAATACATTAGTAAAACAGACAAAAGGCTGACTAATACAGACAAATGCTTATTAATAAAAGTAGAAGTAGCTTAGAAATTACAGTAGAATAGAAGAGCCAGTTTTGCTATTGGCTAAGGAACAACAGGTTGGAAGGTATAAATAGGAGAGGTTTTCTGAAAGCAAAAAAAAGGACACCAACTCACCAAACACTACACAGGCACTCAAGAATTTAGCTAGCAGCAAACCTGCAATCAATCCCCTGAGCTCTTTAGCTCTTAAAAAATAGACTCCTTTCTTTAAAGCCTAGGAAATTTTTTAAGCACAGTAGAGCCTCTGACTTTCAAATAACCTGAAGGGAAACACCCTTGGTATAGTGCACAAGTTCACTATTTGACTAACCCTAGACTGCGAGAGCTAGTGACATCATTATTTGAGACTGTGGTACGTCTCCTGTAGAGCTTACAGTAATTAGACTAGCAGTAAAGAGATTAAATCTATTTTTGATCTTCAACTCTAAATTGGAAGCTTCAGACTGCTTCAAGTTATACAAATTCTCTGAAAACATTGAATTGTCCATACTAGCCAAAGTTTACTAAGTTAACCAGATATCACTTGTCTTTGTTACCTTTATCTACTTATCTAAAA
>NW_006767631.1:1986428-1988615 GCF_000300595.1 Phanerochaete carnosa HHB-10118-sp | reverse complement strand
ATCTAAACTATGCTTAGTAATAAAGGTCTATGCTCAATAGCTGTGAATTACCAAAATATAGTAATACTCTAACAAATATTAGCAATAGCTTACCAATACATTAGTAAAACAGACAAAAGGCTGACTAATACAGACAAATGCTTATTAATAAAAGTAGAAGTAGCTTAGAAATTACAGTAGAATAGAAGAGCCAGTTTTGCTATTGGCTAAGGAACAACAGGTTGGAAGGTATAAATAGGAGAGGTTTTCTGAAAGCAAAAAAAAGGACACCAACTCACCAAACACTACACAGGCACTCAAGAATTTAGCTAGCAGCAAACCTGCAATCAATCCCCTGAGCTCTTTAGCTCTTAAAAAATAGACTCCTTTCTTTAAAGCCTAGGAAATTTTTTAAGCACAGTAGAGCCTCTGACTTTCAAATAACCTGAAGGGAAACACCCTTGGTATAGTGCACAAGTTCACTATTTGACTAACCCTAGACTGCGAGAGCTAGTGACATCATTATTTGAGACTGTGGTACGTCTCCTGTAGAGCTTACAGTAATTAGACTAGCAGTAAAGAGATTAAATCTATTTTTGATCTTCAACTCTAAATTGGAAGCTTCAGACTGCTTCAAGTTATACAAATTCTCTGAAAACATTGAATTGTCCATACTAGCCAAAGTTTACTAAGTTAACCAAGATATCAACTTGTCTTTGTTACCCTTTTATCTTACTTATCTAAAAACTCTATTTTACTAACCCAAGTAGCTAGCTCTTAAACTACTAACTAAACCTTCTTACAGTCCATCTTCTAAGATTTCTTAAAAGTCCCTTGTAAACAGACAAGTGAGGCTTTAAAGTACTCAAGCAGATTAGTAGGTGGTCTTTGAATTAGTCCCCCACAAATACCAGGATAGCTTAGTTAAAAGGCTAACCCAGTGAATCCTGGAAAGAAAAGATTGGAAAAACCAAATCTAAGTATTCCATACTATGCTCTTCTTGCTTTTAGTTTAAAACTTCAGACCAAACTCCATTGCCTTTTATTAAGAAGTAAGCTTCTGGAATTCTCTTAGAATCTTCTTTATATCAAGCCTCTTTTATTTTACTTACTTTTCTTATCCTAACCTTTGTTCTACAACAACATGGCTTGGGCACCAGTGAATGAGAATTTCATTCTACTGGTTCTTTTCAAACTATGTTTTCATTGCTCTACATGTAAGGACTGCTATTTATTGAGATGGTCCAGTTTCTGGGTCCAGTAATGCTTCTTTGTTATCTTCGAAGACATGCGGCTGAGTACGGTCTCCCATGCCTCTCAGTGCCTTCGTAACTTTTATGGTTAGGGCGATCATTTCTGCATCAAATGAAGTGGCCTTACCCATTTCTATGCGCAATCTAGTCTTTTTTAGATTTGCCTAGTCATAGTGTTTTACAATAATGACTGCTGCCCCTGTGTTTACGTTTTTGGGGTCTTTTCTGGTGAGTTTCTTGATCTGCAATCCATTTGTAAAGATAGTGCAAGCACTCATATTTTGTGGTGCCAAGTTAATCATTGGCAGAAGAGATGTATCTGTTCACTCCTTGAATTCATCAAATCCATCTTTCTTGGGCACACCATCTATATTCATAGTGATTCTATCCTCGTATACATCAAGTAGGCGGCTACCTGGCTTGACCTCAATATTTATGGTATTAAACTTCTCCTCTGTTAGCTGCATATTTTTATGTAGGTGCACTATAGATGTGCCCACGTCTTTAATCTTAGTTTGTCTGTACAAAAACAGAGCAGTAATGCTTATTATTGTAAGGTCATTGTCATCATCATCAAAGCTTCACAGACAGAGTATGTAGACAAGAATGAGTTGTCCACTGTGTAGTTTTTGTACTTGCAGAGCCACTTTTTTTTCATGAGTTTATCTATGTTTCATTCTATGAGCATTAAGCCTGCTGCTATTTCCAGGAATCCATGTGGTGTAGTGCAGAATGCTCCAGTGATTCAGTGAGCTGCTTGCATTTGAGCAGCTTGTAATTTCTTTTGGATCCACTTGATGCCTTTTCACTTTGGTTTACATCAAAGGTGTGCACCATATGTAATTACTGGCACAACATTTGAGATGTAAAAACGTTGCTTGTTCTTAGGGCTGAGCTCATGCGATGAGTTGCCTAACATTCTTAGTGCCGCCAAAGTGCTCATACTCTTGATGAC
>NW_006767631.1:1823604-1986408 GCF_000300595.1 Phanerochaete carnosa HHB-10118-sp | reverse complement strand
GATGGTCCAGTTTCTGGGTCCAGTAATGCTTCTTTGTTATCTTCGAAGACATGCGGCTGAGTACGGTCTCCCATGCCTCTCAGTGCCTTCGTAACTTTTATGGTTAGGGCGATCATTTCTGCATCAAATGAAGTGGCCTTACCCATTTCTATGCGCAATCTAGTCTTTTTTAGATTTGCCTAGTCATAGTGTTTTACAATAATGACTGCTGCCCCTGTGTTTACGTTTTTGGGGTCTTTTCTGGTGAGTTTCTTGATCTGCAATCCATTTGTAAAGATAGTGCAAGCACTCATATTTTGTGGTGCCAAGTTAATCATTGGCAGAAGAGATGTATCTGTTCACTCCTTGAATTCATCAAATCCATCTTTCTTGGGCACACCATCTATATTCATAGTGATTCTATCCTCGTATACATCAAGTAGGCGGCTACCTGGCTTGACCTCAATATTTATGGTATTAAACTTCTCCTCTGTTAGCTGCATATTTTTATGTAGGTGCACTATAGATGTGCCCACGTCTTTAATCTTAGTTTGTCTGTACAAAAACAGAGCAGTAATGCTTATTATTGTAAGGTCATTGTCATCATCATCAAAGCTTCACAGACAGAGTATGTAGACAAGAATGAGTTGTCCACTGTGTAGTTTTTGTACTTGCAGAGCCACTTTTTTTTCATGAGTTTATCTATGTTTCATTCTATGAGCATTAAGCCTGCTGCTATTTCCAGGAATCCATGTGGTGTAGTGCAGAATGCTCCAGTGATTCAGTGAGCTGCTTGCATTTGAGCAGCTTGTAATTTCTTTTGGATCCACTTGATGCCTTTTCACTTTGGTTTACATCAAAGGTGTGCACCATATGTAATTACTGGCACAACATTTGAGATGTAAAAACGTTGCTTGTTCTTAGGGCTGAGCTCATGCGATGAGTTGCCTAACATTCTTAGTGCCGCCAAAGTGCTCATACTCTTGATGACAAATTTTCTGACATGTTCACAGAATATGAGTCGAGAGTCTAGCATGAAGCCTAAGTACCTCATAAAGCTTTTAGGTTTGATCATGTACATTTAAGCTCTGTCTCTCATCAGGAGTTTATATTCTAGCGGTTCATCGGTGGTCCACCGTTCTTTTTCTTTATCCCTGCATCTTCTGATGAAGTGCATGAGCTCAAGCTTATCTATCTCAACAGATAGGCCAATCAATTCAAGGGACTTAACCAGCTTTTCATAAGTCCTCTGTGCAATATATTATTATACAGTAGTTGTTCATATTTGCTTTCTGGTGAGTCACCACTCAACTGGCCTGCTACTGGAATTAATCCAGTGTTCACAAAAAACTGAATGGTGAAGTATCTGCTAGCTTTAAATTCTTTCTTAGACTACGCTGTCTTAACAGCGGTGGATACACCATTAATTTCCACAACAATGTTCCTTGCTACAGGTGCCACATTATGTATGGCCAGTGCAATGTACAGTTCTATTAAAATTGGGGATAGGCTCAATTCTTGTCCTACCCCCGTGTAGAAATCCATAGGTTCCAGAAGCTGTCCATTGAACACAAACCTGGTGTGTCCATCCTTGACATAACTTTTAAGGTATGTGCACAGCTTGGGGTTAAACTCCTGTTTTACCATGATTTTTAGAAGGATACTGTGGTTGACTGATGAAAAAAATTGGGTGATGTCCAAAAGAACTACTGGGAAGTTTAGCCCCTGCTTTCACATCTGCTTGATGTTATGCACCAGCTAGATGCCTGCATCCTGTGTGCTATGCTGGATTGTGCCTCCAAACTGGCATGGGTGAAGTAATCCATATTTTTGTCCTTCAAACTGCATGCGATGTGCAATTATTTTCTCCATTAGTTTGCCCAAGTAGTTGAGCAGTACGATGGATCTATACGCTTTCACTTTGGCCATAGTGGAGGGTTCTCTTACAAAGCCCACCTAGTCCATTGCCATTAATGCCCACAGCCGCATGAGTCTGGTGTCTCTATCTCTTAGATGGGCTAGGCACCAGGACTAGTTTACAGAAATCAACTTATATCAGAACTCTGGTTGTTATCCAGTCTGATTGACAGAAGATTTAGTACTGTCGAGCCAGCACCAAGAACTAGCCTGGCACTGCTGCAGCCTACTTGGCATCATTTTTTGAGGCACTTTGCCTTTTCCTATTGGGGTGCAGCATTGGTGGCATCTTACATTGGAATTCTGAGACCCCTTCCTCTGAGGTAAACATGCTAGGCTTTCTGTTTCTGCACATCCAGTTTGCTTATGCTATTAGGTGCAGATTCCTGTTGGTGATTGGTTCTCCATCTTATCAAAGGATGCTCAATTTGACTGATCAGGAGTTATAAATCCCTCTGACTAATGTCCTTTTATGGCTCAGACCGAGGCCCAGTGGTTACCACGAGAGGTGGGTGCTTTAATCAGGCTATTTTTAAATTTGTTTCCCACTTTTATTGTTGCCTATCCTTTTGGACCCTGTATGAATGGCCTAACTTTGGGGAGCCCTTTCCCCACCAAATGGGTGTGCTAATTTCCATTTGCCCCTGCATTCCAGCAGGCATAGAAAGGTTTGCCATTGGCTGTGGGGCTTTACTAGGAGAACTCCAGTCAGAGAACTACATTGTGTATGACCGGTGTAGGTTGCGCTCCAAATCTGCAAACCTATGGGCTGGCACACAGGAGTTAGACACTCAAAAGTAGGCTTTATCGTAGCTATATGTCCATGCATGTGATATCTTTGAGTTCTGTCACATTGCAATTGGGCTGAGCTTCTGGGTAATCCTCAGATTGTGAACCTCCTTTACCAAAGGAGAGCTCAAACTCCAAACTTCTGATGGGTGTTCTCTTGTCAAAGACAATCTGAAACAGCAGTTACCCACTGAGCCATCTGAACCTTCTAAAGCCAGTAGTCAGCACTTTATCACTGAACTATGATCTTGAACTACTTTCATACTAGGCACACAATTAGTATGTATATAGCAAATTCTATGCTACATAGTATAGATGGACAGAAATATGTGAGAAAGAGTAAAAGTGATGAAGAGGGCAGAACATGCTGTGGCGCTTATAGGGCGCTTATTTTGGCGTTTTCTCGCACTTTGTTCTTTCCAAATCATCTCTTTAAACAATTAATTGGATATATATTTTTATATATTCTGGACTCTCTCAACATGCTCTATCTGATTGTATAACAATTATCTAGATGTTGTGCCTTTTAAGAGTGGGCTATCTGTGAAATGTGACTAAGTCCCCAGCTCAAGCACAAAACACAGTGCTAAAGAGCTAAAGCAGGTTTCTATATATTTAAACAATTATTGTCATGTGGAACTATGTAATAGATATGTAAAGGCCACGTTTTATGTCAATAGCTCAGATATTGATTACAATTTTTGAATGTACTAAGAAACATTCTGTTGGAAGTAGCACTTTGGGAGTCAGTTTACTTTCTTGCACAAATCTGCTCCTTGCTCTACAGCTTGCTATAATCAAGCTATTGACCTAAAACTTGGCTCATATATACCTTTAGCATAGATTTACATGTGAAAATTTGTTTGATCACATATGGATCAGTTTTGGCTCTTCAGCACTATGTTTTGTGCTTGAGCTCAGGACTTTGACAAATTTCACACATGGATCACTTGCAAAAGGCACAACATCTAGATTATCTTTATACCATTAGATAAAGCCTGTTCAGAAGGTCCAGAATATGTAAAAGATATGCCAAATTAATTGTTTAAAGGGGTGAACTAATGAGAACAAAGTGTGAGAAAACGCCAGATTAAGCGCCCGATAAGCGTGTGAACTAAAAAGCAGTTGCAATAGCTTGATATTTTACACACTAGTTGCTTTCACTACCAAATACTGCCATTAATATATCAGAAATAATAGAAATTTATTGGAAATTACTAAAAATATGCTACATATCTACCACTCTTACTTCTCTCTACTAATCAATAATTGTTCATAGTTCATAAATATATTCTAGGAGCATCTTTGACTATACTTTGAAAGTAATAGAAGACAACATTGTCCATTTATAGATGTATAAGCTCATAATTGATTATATAGTCATTATCTTGTGCATAAAGCTTAATCCTTCAAGCTACCACACTTAATGGCTGTTCTACTCCATTCTGCTATCTCAGAGCACTCATAAATACATTATTCAAATATATAGTCATAATATCTGCCATGATATTACTTTATCTTAGTTGGCAAAACTAAAAATCATCGAAATAAAAAAGATCCCACAGCCAAAATTGAACCTCCAACCTCTACCCAATAAGACAACTGCTCTCTCAAAATGCGCAATTTGCCATCTCAGACCAAACTGAGATGAAGGATAAGTACTGTAGCGGAGTAAATGGTACAAACCGTAACGCATAACGCATTCCTGCACTGGTTTGTAATTTGAGTTCCCTTATCACGTGTTATAGCTTATCAAAAGTCTATAGAGTGCCCAAGCTAGTTTGAATGGGCAGTGTGGCTCTTTCTATGGTCTTTTGAATGACTCCAGACTTTCAACAAGGCCGTATTTACATGTAGAATTGTCGGGAGTACCTAATTTGCCAATATTTTGCCCTGTAAACAGACATGTCACATATAACACAATGGCGGTTTGTAGCATGGAGGGCCAGTTAAGCTGTCATGCCTCCCAGGCTGGTTTGTACAATTCACTCCACTACAGTATACCCCATACACTTCCTTTACCTTAACCACCACCATTTCTGCTCACAACATGCTTCACAAATGTAACTTCTCTGAGTCTTCATGGAGATTTGGCTTGCCTCTGATCTTCTACCTTGCTTGCTACTTTTTGATGGCTTCTACTGGCAGTTTCTTAGACAAGATCACCTTACAAACCTTTGACACAAACCTTGAGCTGAACTTCTGGAATGAAATAGTTGAAGGCACCATTTATAAAAGGCCCACCATGTCTTGCTCAGATAGACTGAGCAAGCAGAGCAACCCAGTTGAGATTGAATGGAGCTTGGGTCATAAATGCCTTCAGCCACTTTGTGGCATGATTACAGGGGCCATCTCTAAAAGCTCTGTCCTGTCTTTATGCTCAGACAGGTTAAAACAGAAGAGCATCCCAGTTCAATATAAGTGGAGCCTAGGTGAACAAAGCTTCCAGCCATCTTGTGGCATGGCTTTAGAGGCCATCTCTCCAAATTCTGGCTTGGTTACAGGCACCAGATATAATCTAATAAGTCTTGCACTGTCTGATCAAGCACACAGTTTAGAAACTAGTAAACTTGTGATACTGTATATAGCTCCAAGTCTCATATAAATGGTAAGCTATTACAATATCTGTTCAATCTGGGAGGTAAACTTGACCAGAGGAGTGCTGGAGACCACACCTGGAGGTTGTGGATGAGCAACTGAAGTCTATTAAGGCCAAGATACAACTACTGACCTGGAGGTTGTGGATGAACAATTGAAGAAGGCCCAAACACAAGCCTTCAGAGACATAAGAGCGCATCACAAGGCACTTATCTACTTATCTAATCAGATCTAAGCCTGATACTGGAGCAGATGAAGTAGTGGTCTACTGTGGATAAAAAGCGAAGGAAAATAGCAAAAAGGATGAGAATATTCCAGGATATAGAGATATGAGAGAGAAGAATGATGATAGGGCAGAGAAGCTGTAGCATCATATACAACACAGGAAATAACAATATCTAAGTTATCATTATTTATGTTGCAGCATAAAAGAAATGAAGAAATTGTACATACTGAGCATGTATGCTATAGCCCACATAACCCTAGTAGCTATACAGAGTTAGGCAGATTTTGGTCTGAAAGTAAACTGACTTCCAAAGTGCTACTTCTAACAGAACATTTCTTCATTACATTCAGAAATTGTAATTACATTCAGAAATCATAATCAAGTTTGGATTCCTTTCACAGAAAAGATATATGCTCAGCAGGTACAATTTCTTCATTTCTTTTATGCTACAATATAAATAATAATAACTTAGATATTATAATAGCTTACCATTTATATAAAACTTAGAGCTATATAAAGCATTACTTTACAACTTTGCAAAATATATTGACAGTAATCTCTCATCATCTTATTATGTGAATTTTATGAATAATGTGTTTATCACATAAATAACAATAACTTACAAGCTATTATACTCTTTATTTACAATATTTGACTATAAAACTCAAAGGCCTGCTTATGCCCATCTGAACTATTGGCAAGTTGGACTGGTGTCATATTACAAAGCTGGGAGTCCAAGTGATATAGGCTACCATGCTTCAACCCTTCATTATACCATACTTGCTGTTTAGCACTAACTATCCTGGCTGTAAAGTGCTCATTGCCATAATAAATAAATCCACATAGCCTGTATCTCCACCTTTTTAAGTCCAGTATAGGAGTCCACTTGACAGTAACTTTATCAACTTTGAACTTGAGAAATTGAGGCATATTATCTATGATTACTTCCTTTGCTAGCTTGGTATCACATGTTCCAAATTTCAAATCGACCTTGAAAGGCGCCAATCTTGAAATGACCTTAAGATAATCTTACAGTGACTTAAAGCTGGATTTTAAGTGCTTTTAAGGCCTTTAAAGGGCGTTGAAAGGATTTCATTCCACTTCCAAGGCAATACAAGGGGAATGAAATGCTTAAAGCTCAAAATGGAATTTGGGACACAGCTATTCCATGTTGTATTGGCTATTTGTCTTGTGTTGGCATGTAATCATTCTAGTGGAGCTTTGTCATGGGCAATACCACTCATGATGCCTTGCCTCTGCCATTTGTATGGGGAGCATATAAGGAGCAAGTCACAATAGGTCATATTCTTGCTTCTACCAATTATCTGACTGGTTCCACATGATCTGCACATGTATTCCTTGTGCCAGAAGCTCTCTAATGGTCCAAGCATATAGCTACACAGCTCATGAATGTTAGTACCCTCATTAGGATGTAGTGGGAAACATTACAGGGTCTAGTTCATGCAGCTTAGCTCTGATTGAGTCTCTGGCAGTATTCAAAGATAGACTCTTTCTGCTGACTTGCATACTTTGAAAAGTGAGGTTAACATAGGTAGTTGGTTTGAAGACAACTTCCAAGTCAATTGGACTGGATCATACAGTGTTTGGAGCAATATGGCAAACAAGCTATCATAAGCACAGCTGTAATCACTTCAATCAAAGCCCCACTTCTGAGTTGTCATGGCATTGTTCTGATCAAGTCCGAGCTTGGTGGTAATAACTCCAGCTTCTTCTGCTTCTTCTACTTCTGTGCTCGACTTTTTTCTCTTTTTCACAGGCATCTGTCATTGCTCAGTGTCTTCAAAGCTGTTGTACCCTTGGCTGCCACAAATACTCCAGGATTTGTTCGACTTTTCCTTGCAGTTTGAGAAGTCTGGGTGTTATCCTTTTGCCAGGAATTATCCTTTTTTGATGACTTATTGACTACAATCCTGCAGCCTTCATCATCATCGGGCTCACAGCTTGGCCATGGCTGTTCCTTTGACCATTTGATATGCTTGGGCATGCTGTTGGGTACAAAGTCATCTCGCATCCACTGTCTGTATGTGTAGATCACCTGCTTCCTTATTACTCCACCAACACTTGTAGAAGTTTTCCTATGATACAGTAGCCTTGTGACCTCATTCAACAGCTCTAATTCTCTGTATTCCTGGCGCAGCCAGCCTGATATACCACTCCGAATTTTTTCGTCATCAAATCCTTGGAATAATTGCCGTGCCTTCATATGAGGAACCTTTGGAAAGACATGTATACACTGACTGATAGTTTGTGCAGTTCTGCAGGTCAACTACATTGTCTGGCCTTGTTCTGCCTTGAGAGTTGTAGTCTGTCATGGCAAAATTAGGCACAAGTGGGACCTGATCTCTGTTGATAGTCAAGACCTTGCCATTTGGCATCATAGACTTGGTGGCCACAGCTACCTGAGATATAGGCACCACATCAGCTGGTAATCCATCCAATTGTGTTGGCTTAGGTGGACAGGTAAGCTCCACAAACACAGTCTCCAGCTGCATCTTTTCACTATCATCCAAGGGCTTAGACTTCCAGCCTACAACCCTACCTTCAGCTTCATTGGTTACACAGCACTCAGTGACCAAGTTTCTCTTGATCATCATGGGTAGGCCAATACATAGGCTTCAATACACCAAGATGATTCTGTGAGCAAGAATGAGGTAAACTTTACAAAGTCTCTTTGAGGAAAGGGTTAATCTCATTATTTATCCTCTTCGGATTGACCTCATGAGCTTGGCCTCTCTCTTTCTCTTCCTGCTTTCCTTCGCATCTGCCTTCCACTTGTCATTGCCATAGAACTCCTGGAGTGACTTCCCAGCTTCCTCAGCAAACTGTACAGATCTCACTTCATTTATCTTGTCTCTGTGAGCATTCCATGAGGTGATGATGGATACATGATGAAACCTGGGATCTGACAGCTTGGGTCTACCATTTGCTCGTCCTACAATCCTTGAGTTCAATAGCTTGATATCTGCATCTGGGCAGGCTCCATAACGCATAGTTTCCAAGCATTTCCTTAGCCTCCCATCATTTGCTGTCTGGCTCTTCTGTCTCATATTCTGCTTCAGAATAACCACTGTAGTAAACTGGTGCCACGGAGCCTTGCCAAATAGCTGCTTTCTGGCTGTGTACAGAGTTTGTGGAGTGCAGAGTAAATGTAACACTTCCAGCATCCAAGGCATTACCAGAAGCTATAGTGGCAGCTGAGCAAAATCTCCAGCTATAATGATGCTAATTCCTCCAAATGGCTCATCAGGCTTATTCCTGGCTATACACATCTGCTCACATATCTTGTAGAGCTCATTATTATCCACCATTGACACTTCATCTAGGAAGATATATTGTACACCATGCAGATTGTCTACAGCAGCAGATGTTAAACTATAGCTTGAAGACCTATCTTGTCCATCATAGGCACTGAAGCCCAGCACATGGTGATAAGTAGATCCTCCAATGAGTGAAGCTGCAGCTCCAGTATGTGCTACACACAAGACTCTATGGCCTTCATTGCGCCCCTTGAAGAAGCGTGTAAGAGCTTTGATTACTTGCGATTTTACTGTGCCTGCCATGCCACCAAGGTGCATCTTGAGCTGTTCACCAGAGGGCTTGCTAGCATGGTTGGCAATGATGTAGAAGGCTCTCCTTTGCTCTCTGTTCAAGGTAAACTTCGTGATAGTATTATCAATGAGCTTCTTGGACTCTGGAGATGGAGGTACAAAGGAGGCATCCAAGTATCACTTGTCAATGATTTTAACAGTGTTAATATCATCTGAATTAGTTTGTGTCTTTGCCTTCACAGCTTCACTTATCTGACCGTGCTTAGCCTTGAGAATATCCACTCTCTTGTTTGCCAGAAGCTCTTCCCATCCATGTGCTCACCTTTCCTGACCAGACTGCACCTTGATCTGTGTGATTCTTGCCTTGATATCTTCACTAGACTTGTCCATAGCTCCAGTAGTGTGTAATAAGCGTTCAGCATCTTGCATCTTAGACAGTCTGGCAATATCTTTCTTCCTAGCTGCAGCATTATCATCTCTGGCATCATTGCACTCATAGCGCACTTGGAAGAATTTCATAAGCTCTGATTGTCTTGGAGCAAATGAACGATTAGTAAAGGTATCATTTCGGCTTGCCTCTTCTGACTTGAGATTTTTACCAGTGCGCCAGGGCTTGAACAGAGTAAGCATGGTTATGCAATAGTCTTCTTGTTGCCTTTATCCATTCACGGTAAAGCTCCACCAATAATGTCTGGGACTTTTGATTCTGCCTCTGTGCACATGTGTACATGATGTGTACTATACTGTGGATGGTCTTCTGTGAATCTCGCCCATGGCGTAAAGTCACTTGACTCATCAACAGTAAAAATATCTGGGTCAGAACTATTCTCATCCCGGCTAAACTCCTGCCTGTATTCAATCTCGTCTTCTTCCAAATCTCTTGAACATCTTGCCTTTCACTGATCTCCTTACCCAGTCATACAAGCATACTGACTCATACTTCTCAGGTCTGTACATGTAGTCCGTCATAGTGTTAACTCCAATGACCTTGCCTCTACTGTTGGCTATTACAACCTTCTGATCTTCTGACTGGCTCTTTCCGCTTTCCTCTTCAGATGTAGCAGGTTCCCATGCTTTACTCATGGCCTTTAGGTGAATATCTGATATCTGATCAGATCCAGAGCTTTCTGGCATTTGATCATTGTTAGACTGATAGAAGTCTTGGTCTTAGAGTGGTATTCTGTCGTATCCAATGCTAATCAGATCTCAGAAGTGTGCTGTATCTGTGACCTCCGTATCTGTGGTGGTACAACAGAGAGGGAGGCACTTAATGTCTATTAGTGGGAGCATGCTGTGTGCAACCATGTGCTCAGATGTCTGAACTTAGGCTGGTGAGCTAGAGTCCAGCTATTGCTAGCTGGATTCGAGGTGTCACCTAAGTTGGAGTTCCAATATAGTGGCATCTGTTTCTAGACCCTTGATGTAATGTGTGTTTAGCCGCAGGCCATACAGGTGGCTTTGGTAGTCTAAGCGACTGTGCTTCTGGGTTGTCACTACAGTGGATAGCCGACATTTGATTGGAGTGCGACTCAAAGAGCTTCAGGAGTCATGCCGGATGACACATCTGAACTGCTGACATTTGATGTTTCGATCAAGACTCATGTCTGTACTTTGGTGGTTTGTGCGCTTAGAGACACCCGAAGGATGTTTGCATTCTATCACCCATACTAACATTACTCCCAAGTGTGCAGCCAAGAAATTAGAGATTTCGATGATGCCAAGCCGATCTGAACAGCAGAGTCTAGATTGTTGGTGCGATTGTGGTAGTAAGCCGATAATGTGACTGTTGTATCATAAAGTCTGATGTAATCGGGCCAACGAGTTGTCAGGATAGCCGAGGCTGGATGTCCATTGCATTGCTATGATGTATAATCTGACCAAAGTTTGGTAGAACATCCGGTGTTGATTGGAGCTCCACTGAAAGGTGCCAAAAGACTGTGCTGGAGTTTGTGGAGTAACAGCAGAGGCCGGTAAGTCATGATATCTGACGTATTCATGCCAATGGGGGTTGGAGGTCTGATGTTAATCAGACTTCTGATGGAAGAGAGTCAGCATTGGTGACTGTCGTCTAGCCAATGTAAGCTGGATGTCCGATGCCAATCGGACTTTCAATGGGGACTGCTGGGAGGCTGTGTGATGGCTTCTCTGATGGTGGTGTTGTTTCAGCATGCTGAGCGCATTGATGCGCTGATGCACTGCGAGGGCATGGGAATAAACTGGTGCTAACACAAGGGTTTGAATGTTAACAACAGTAAAGGTGTCATATAAACTCAGGGAAAATTCTAGAAAATACGGGAAAAATCCTGGGCAGGGCTATGCCCACAACAAAAACAGTGACTAGAGCAGTAGATGCTGGATTTTGAGAGCAGTAAGTATACACAATAGCATTTAGGTACTGAGTATAGTTTTGATTACAATAATGCACCTTTTTGGAGTCGTGCAGTTAGCTGGCAAGCTTTGTAGCACAATGCCTTGAGCATTATGAAGTTCTTGGGATTTGCTGTCAGACCCTCAGAACTGATCTTTGGTGCCTCATGGCATACAAGTTATGATCGAGCTGAGTTCTGAAATTTTGATTGAACGAGAGCAAGTTCTTAATCAAATGAAACCAAGTTTTCCTGATTGAAGGCAAAGTTTAGGTCCACAGAATACAAAATTCGTTGTACTGCCCATGAGTTTGGGTCAGCTCTAGGCAAGTTTGAGTTTGCTTCATGTAAGTTTTACTGTAGCTCACATAAGTTTACCTCTAATGTATGCAAATCTGAGTCCTATTATGCGAGTTTTATTATGGCTCATGTGAGTTTATGTGTAGAGTACAGGAGTCTAAGTCCTACCCATGCGAGTTTCATCATAGCCCCTCGTAAGTTTGTGGCTACTCTATGTGGCTTTAAGCTCACTTTCTGCAAGTTTCATTATAGCTCGAGTGAGTTTATATTTAGGATATGTGAGTTTCAATGTAGACCATGCGAGTTTGGGTTTGAGGTTGTCACCTTGGTGCAGGTGCATGCACTTCGGTGCACTTTTGCACAGACTCGTGCACCATCACAAATGCCAAGTGAGTCTCATAAAGTTGGCGCGAGTTTTAGTTAGGCGATTGTGCACGTACATGCACGTTAGTACAAGCCTGTGCCATATCACTCACATGAACACACCTACGTTCATCATTCCTCATGGCGGTGAGTAGAAGCTCACGTTGATGCTCACATTTTCACAATAAGTTAATAACGTGCAGCAAGTTTTAGATTTCTGCCGTAAGTTTTTATTTTGGGCCATGGTAAACTGCAATAAATCCTACTAGAAACTCAGGTAGATCTAGAGACAGGTGCCCTGAACTTGAAGAAAGGAGAGGCTATACTCAACACCTACTCACCTGTGCTTACATATCTTATGAGATGCAATGCTGTTACAAGTTTACTATCTGGTATAGCTATTAAGTCTGTTGTAGCCTATGTTACAACTTTTAATGCTGATCCATGAGGCAACGTGATGCCTCATAATGGGTTGAACTAGCACTGGCTCATGTCTCATGAGGAAAATGCTATCCTCATGAGATTCACACAAGAAGCACTTGAGCGAGACCAAAGAAGCTAGATTAACTGTGGGAGGCCTTTCTGGAAGGGTATTTTATTCTCACAGGTGTCCACAAAGGCTTTTCATTGGCTCAGAGAGCATTCATGATGACATCATGAGACTTCAGCTGGGAGTGCCGAGGCAGCTCAAGGTGGCTATCTCATGAGGTAATTTCGGATTGTGCAACATATATCACAGATTATATTACCAAGTCACCACTGAAGATGCACACCATGTTGGAGGCTGTGAAGAGAATATTTGCCAAAGAGTCAGAGATGTTAGCTGAAGAGGATAGTGGAGCAGTCAAGGTCAGAAAGATACTCACAGGTTGCAAACTCCCTGACTTCACAAAGTGAAATTGGTTGCCTCATGGCATACTGGAGATTATATAACTATATTTATTTATTATATATATATATATATGAGTGTTCTAAGATAGCAGAATGGAGTAGAACAGCCATTAAGTGTGGTAGCTTGAGGAGTTAAATTTTATGCACAAGATCATGACCATATGCTTAATTATGGGCTCATATGTCTAAATATGCACAATACAGTCGCCTAATACTTGCAACGCATAGTAAAAAAAGACTTCTAGAATATCTGTGTGAATTATGGACAAGTATTGATTTGTAAAGAGAAGTAAGAGCAATAAATGTATAGCACATTTTTTAGTAATTCCAAATAAGTTTTGGTAATTCTACATATATACACAGCAGTGCTAGGTAGTATGGACAATAGAAATATGAAATAGCAAGCAATTTCAGCCACTGTTGAGTTCACAATCTATTGTGCAACACTGTGCATTAAGCTTTAAAGCCAGTAGTCAGCAGTTAATCACCGAATCATGGTCTTGAACCATTCTCATACTAAGTACACAGTTATTATGTATATAGGAGGTTCTATGCTACATGATATGGATGGACAAAAATATGTGAGGAAGAATAGAAGTGATGAAGAGAGCAGAATGTGCTATGGCGCTTATTGGGCGTTTATTCTGGCGTTGTCTCGCACTTTGTTCTCTTTGGTTCACCATTTTAAACAATTAGTTTTGGCATATCTTCTAGATGTTGTGCCTTTTGGAAGTGATCCATGTGTGAAATTTGTCAAAGTCCTGAGCTGAAACACAAAACATAGTGCTGAAGAGCCAAAACTGATCCATATGTGATCAAACAAATTTCCACATGTAGACCTATGCTAGAGGTATATGTGAGCCAAGTTTTAGGTCAATAGCTTAATCATAGCAAGCTGTAGAGCAAGGAGCAGATCTGCGCAAGAAAGTAAACTGACTCTCAAAGTGCTACTTCCAACAGAACATTTCTTCATTACATTCAGAAATCATAACATGTAGTCCATTACAGTGTTAACTCCAATGACCTTGCCTCCGCTGTTGGCTATCACAGCCTTCTGATCTTCTGACTGGCTGTTTCTGCTTTCCTCTCCAGATGCAGCAGATTCCCATGCTTTCCTGACCTCATTCACATACTATCTGCCACAATATCACTTTATCTTAGCCTTCAAAACCAAAATTTATTGAAATAAAAAAGATCCTCCAGCCAGAATCAAACTCTCAACTTCTATCCAATAAAGCAACTGCTTTCTCAAAATGCACAATTTGCCACCTCAGACCCAACTGAAGGAAGGAGTAAGTACACCTCATACACTTTTTTTACCTTAACCACCATTATCTCTGCTCACAACATACTTCACGTGTAACTTCTCCAAGTCTTTATAGAGATTTAACTTGCCCCTGATCTTTTACCTTGCTTACTACCTTTCAATGGCTTCTACTGGCACTATATTAGACAAAATCACCTTACAAAAGTTTGAAACAAACCTTGAGCTGAACTTCTGGAATGAAATGGTTAGAGGCACTATTTGTAAAAGTCCTACCCTATTCAAGCAGATCAACCCAGTTCAGATTGAGTGGATTCTAGGTTATAAATGCCTCCAGCCACTCTGTGGTGTAGTTACAGAGGCCATCTCCAAAAGCTCTGTTTTGTCTTCATGTTCAGACAGGCTAGACTATAAGAGCATTCCAGTCTAACTTGAGTGGAGCCTGGGTAATCAAAGCTTCCAGTCACTTTGTGGCATGGCAGCTAAACTACATGAGATAGACTTTGTAGAGTTCCTACTACATGCCAATAAGAGTACTGAGATCCATGAGTTGTGTGGCTATATGCTTGGACCATTAGAGAACTTCTGGCACAAGGAATACATGTGCACATCATGTGGGACCAGTCAGACAATTGGTAGAAGCAAGAGCATGATCTATTCTGACTTGCTCGTTGTATGCTCCCTATACAGATGGCAGAGGCAAGGTATTATAAGTGGTACTGTCCATGAGAAAGCTTTACTAGAATGGTTACATGCCAACATAAGACAAATATGTTTGATCTGGGAGGTAAACTCGACCAGAGGAGTGCTGGAGACCACAACTGGAGGTTGTAGTTGAGCAACTGAAGAAGGCCCAAACACAAGCCTCCACAGATATAAAGCGCATCACAAGGCGCTTATCTTTTTATCTAATCAGATCCAAGCCTGACACTGGAGCAGATGAAGTAGTGGTCTACTGTGGATAGAAAGCGGAGGAAAATACCAAAAAGGATGAGGATATTCCAGGATATAGAGTTATAGGAGAGAAGAATGATGATAGGGCAGAGAAGCTGTAGCATCACATACAACACAGGAAATGACAAAATACTCTCACTTCTTGCTACAAAAATCTGTGTCCCAACTGGTATTACCAAGATCCTGTTCAGCTGCTGACATTGGACAAACCCCTATATCTCATACTCCAGCCTGAACAAGAAGCTCTCATCTAACTCATGCCAGAACCAAAGAATCTCCCTGACATTCATATTAAGAATTATACCAATCTAAGTCTAGAAGACTTACACACCAGTTGTACTCCTCCCCCCATGATAGACACACCTGCTAGCTCTCTTTCAAACCCGACCATATAGCTAACTGCTCTAATAGCACCTATCGCACCACATCATGATGTCAACCTTCATAATCTGATGCACACGTTGGTGCTAAACATAAATGCAATAATAAACATGGTCAACTCCTTCATCACGGCAAATTGTGCAACCTTGGCATTTATTTCATCTACACAACTTTGTTCTGTCGTTGAAAAACCGGTCGCGTTTGATGGTTCCAGTTCAGAAAAAGCTAGACTCTTCTGCAGTGCCTTTCATGTCTACGTCCATGCCAACAAAGATATGTTCGCCTTACGAAATGCACAGGATGCTATACAGCATGACGCCACTAGCCAGTGGATGGTTGACAATAGCAAAATGATCAGTGCTATTCTGTCCTTCATTACAGGAGGTGCTGCAATCTGGGCTAGGTCTCAAATAGAAGAAGTTGTGAAAGGACACGTTCTGTTTAACAACTTGTGGACTGAGTTTATCAAGCAGTTCTCTGCTAAATTTGAATTAGTAGACGCCCTCAACAAAGCCAAACAGAAACTCAGCTCTATTAGGCAAAAATCATGTACTTTTGCTGACTATATGTCTGGGTTTGAAATTTGGTCTTCTTATACTGGTTGGTCAAAAGCAGATCTATTTGATCAACTCAAGTCAGATATAAACTCTGACTATATTATCTGGCTGTCCTACTTCTCCATGGTAGCCTAGAACTACAACAAGGTCAAGGAATATGGACATGCCATTGACTAACAAAAAGCAGACCTGGCAGCCAATCAAGGCAAACTGGTCTTGCAACCCTTGACCTTCTGCTCCTCCAGTTTCAAAGATCCAAACACCATGGACATTGATATCTCCTTGCCAGTTGACATCTTTGCCACTCACTTTGATGAAATGTTCTCTGATCTCAAGAACTCCGAAAAAATCAAATGAAAGCTTTGACAGCTATTTCAAAGTTGTTGCATAGTCTGCAAATTTAAAGGTTACAAAGTGGATGGGTCCCATGAAGATGTCAAGTATCAGCACTGTGGTAAACCTGACCATTGGAAGAAGCTCTGTCTATTCAGGCTAATGGGCCAAGCTTCTCGAACTCAAGCTGTGCATGCCACTTCGTTTTCTACCACTGTTGCTGCTGCCTTGGACACCGCTGCTAAGGTCACTGCTCTTAAGGACATGATCATCTTCATGCAAAAGCAGAACACTGAGCCGATGAGCAAGCTCAGCTAGAGTTTTTAATGAAGGCACAGACTAAAGTTGCAGCTCTGTCATCTGGTTTAATAGAACGACCTTCAACAGCACTGGTTCAAAATACTATAACTTCTGACCCTTCAGAATCCATCTGATCGTGTACTATAACATCTATAGATCATCTCTTGTTTCACCTTTATGTATTTGTATCTGTATCTGAACTGAATAAATCACTTTGCACTCCTGCTATGGTTGATTCCGGAGCAACAGAACTCTTCATATATGAAAGATTTGTAAGAGAAAACAAGATATATCACTACCTTCTCAAATGACAGATAGGACTCTGTAATATCAATAGATCTCACAATAATGCTAGTGCTATTACCCACTACATTAAACTCAAGCTCACTGTAGGCTTTTGACAGCCAGCAAATTACAAGTTTCTTATCACTAACATTAGTGTTGTAGACTAGCATCAACACAACACTCGAGATACTAAGTGGATCTAATCAAAAGGCAGCACCGACTAAAGTCTGGCAATGAATGCGTTAGCCTGTTCAGCTAGCCCAATAACTAAGTGTATTTAGTAAGTATTCTACAGTACAGATAAAGGCTTACCTAGCCCAATAACCAAGAGGTTGAGATGGGGGCTAGGTAGCAACAACAAAGGTCCTTATATACTAGTCAGGCTGTGCACGGACCAGGCATTACATAAGCAACTGTGCTATGGTGGCTGCTAGTATTCTGGAGACTCTGGCGGAGAAGCAAGGGCCAGTGTGTCATGTCGTATTATGTTGCCGGGCTGATAGAAGTTGAATGTCTGTTGCCAATCAAACTTGGGAATAGACAGAAGCCAGAGTGTCATGTCGTATGACATTATCAGGCTGACAGGGATTGGATGTCTGATGGAGATCGGAGTGCGGCTGTTATCGAAGAAGCGTGATGCAGCAACAAGGCGGCAGTGATGTAGGCACATTCTGATGCACTGATGTGTGCCCATCGGTGATGCATTCTCAAGGTTTTGGCGTGCGGCTAGGGTTTATAAACTGGCGCCAATATGCTGACAATGTTTGGAGGGTCGTATAAACATAGGATAAATCGTAGAAAATTGGGGAAAATTGAAAAAAAATAATAGGAGGCTGGAGCTATGCCCACAATAATTAGCTCTGAAAACATCATTCTCGGGCTATTGTGGCTAAAAAAAGTCAATTCCACCATAGACTAGGCAACTGGTGAAATGATGCTTTCTAACAGCTTAAAAGCTACACTAGTCACTTCAGAGTTGCCTAGTTTAACTAAAGTCAAAGCTAATCAAGCTGAATGCTGTGCCTGGGTAAAGGTAAAAATATTCAATAACGCAACAAGCAAAGTTTATCATCTTGCTAAATATACATACTCACAGCAGATTGCCATTGAACAGAACCTTTCTAAATATTCCAAAAGCATTGAACAGCTGGTTCCAAAAGAATACCATAGTCATAGTCATGTCTTTTCAGAAACTGACTCCACAAAACTTCCAAAATACAAGCCATGGAATCATGCTATAAATGTCAAAAATGGTTTTCCTACTACAATTTGCTCTAAAGTATATTCCATGAGCCCAGCCAAAAATCTAGAACTGTAGGCTTTCTTCGATGATGCTCTTCACAAAGATTACATTATTTTTAGCAAGTTCTCCATTGCTTTGCCCATTTTCTTCATTAAAAAGAAGGACAGCAAGCTCAGACATATTCAAGACTACTGGAAGCTTAATGACATCACCATTCAGAATCATTATCCTTTGCCCTTAGCTAATAACATTATCAACAAGCTACAAGGTGCAAAGATCTCTTTACAATTTCTGAATGTAATGAAGAAATGTTCTGTTAGAAGTAGCACTTTGAAGGCCAGTTTACTTTTTAACACAAATCTGCCCCTCACTCTACAACTTTCTATACTTAAGCTATTGACTTAAATTTTGGTCCACATATATTTCCATCATAGATCTACATGTAAAAAATCATTTGGTTATAATTGGATTAGTTTTGGCTCTTCAGCACTGTGTTTTATGCTTGAGCTGGAGGCTTAGACAAATTTCATGAATAGGCCACTTTCAAAAGGCACAACATTCAGATGATCCTTATACCGTCAGATAGATCACAGTGAAAGGGTTCAGAATATATATAAAAAATGTGCCAAATTAATTGTTTAAAGAGATGATTTGGAAGGAACAAAGCGCGAGAAAACGCCAGAATAAGCGCCCAATAAGCGCCATAGCACATTCTGCTCTCTTTATCACTTCTACTTTTCCTCACATATTTTTGTCTATCTATATCATATAGCATAGAGTCTTTTGTACACATACTAACTGTGTACTTAGTATGAGAATAGTTCAAGACTATGGTTCAATGATAAAATGCTGACTACTGGCTTTAAAGCTTGGTGCACAGTACTGCATAATGGATTGTGAACTTGGCAGTGGCTACAATCACGTGATATTTAGTATTTATATTGTCCATACTATTTAGCACTATAGCAAATATAGATAAAATCATTAAAAGTTATTTGAAACTATTAGAAATGTTCTATTTATTCATTGTTCTTACTTCTCTCTACAAATCAATACTTGTCTATAATTCACAGAAATATTCTAAAAGTCTCTTTTACTATGCCTTGCAAGGATTGAATTACCATATTGTGCATATTCAGACATATGAGCTCACAATTAGGCATATGGTCATAATTTTGTGCATAAAGCTTAATCCTTCAAGCTACCACACTTAATAGCTGTTCTATTCCATTCTGCTATCTCAGAACACACATATATATAGTCATACTATCTGCCATAATATTACTTTATTTTGGCCTTCAAAACCAAAAATCATCAAAATAAAAAAGATCCCCCAGTCAGAATCAAACTCTTAACCTCTATTCAATAAAGCAACTGCTTTCTTAAAATGCGCAATTTGCCACCTCAGACTCAACTGGAAGGAGAAGCAAGTATACCTCATACACTTCTTTCACCTTAACCACTACCACCTCTACTCACGACATGCTTCATAAGTGTAACTTTTCCAAGTTTTCATAGAGATTTAACTTGCCTCTGATCTTTTACCTTGCTTGCTATCTTTTGATAGTTTCTACTGGCACTTTCTTAGACAAAATCACTTTACAAACCTTCGACACAAACTTTGAACTGAACTAGAATGAAATAGTTGGAGGCACTATTTGTAAAAGCTCTACTTTGTCTTTCTCAGACAGACTGTACGAGTAAAGCAACCCAGTTCAGATTGAGTAAAGTCTGGGTCATAATTGCCTCTAGCTACTCTGTGGCATAGTTAGAGAGACTATCTCCAAAAGCTGTGTTCTGTCTTCTAGTTTAGACAGGCTAGACTAAAAGAGCTTTCCAGTTGAGAATAAGTGGAGCCTAAAATATAACTGCCTTCAGCCACTTTGTGGCATGTTACATATGTTAGAGCATAAAAGAAATGAAAAAATTGTACCTGCTGAGCATATATGCTAAAGCCCACATAACTCCAGTCCAAGTTCAATGTTTGTTGGGGTTACACCAATGTCTGGATTAATACTGGAAAGCTGCCTTCGTCATCAATCAGAGACTCTTTGAACTACAAGTTATATACTTTGGCCTAACCAATGCCCCAGCTATATTTCAAGCTCTCATAAATACCATCTTTGCCAACCTCATAGCAGAAGGGCAAGTTACAGTGTATCTCAATGACATTCTCATCTGGTCCTCTAACCTTGCCTCTCATTGCAAAATAGTCCACAAAGTTCTAGTACAATTAAAAGAGTAGGACCTCTATTTGCATTCTAAAAAATGCGAGTTCAAAAAAGATGAAATTAAATACCTCAGACTTCTCATATGCAAAGGATCTGTTGGCATGGGCCCCAACAAAGTCAAAGCTATCACCAACTGGCTGACACCCAAAAACCTCAAAGATGTACAAGATTTTGTTGGGTTCACCAACTTCTATCAAAGGTTTATCGAAGACTTTTCAAAGATCACTCATCTGCTTTACGATCTCACTAAGAAGGATACTTCTTTTGCATGGAGTCTTGTACAGCAATAAGCTTTTGACACTTTAAAAGTTAAATATACCATCAAACCAGTATTAGCCCTTTGATATGCCAATCGCAATATATGTATACAAGTCAATGCTTCAGGCTATGCCACTGGAGAAGAATCAAGCCAGTTAAACTCTAACGATGCACTCTGGCATTTGTTGTGGGCGTAGCCCCAGCCTCATATTATTTTTCCATTTTCCCTAATTTTCTACATTTTATTCCACGTTTGCATGACCCTCTAAAAGTCATTGGTGCACTAGCACCTCAGGACCGCATCACTGACGGGCACGCATTAGTGCATTAAATATGCTTGCATCGCCACCACTCTTTTACCGCATCATGCTTCCTCGATAACAGCTGGGCTTCGATCCCCACTGGGCCTTCTATCTCTGAGTCCAATTGGCAACGGATATCTAATCCCTGTCAGCCTGACAACATCATATGCTATGACACACTGGCCCCCGTTTCTTGCCAAGTCTCCTAGATACTAGCAGACACTGTAGCTACAGTTGCTTAGGTAATACCTGGTCTGTGTGCAATCTGAACAGTATATAAAGGGCCCTTTTGTTGCTACTTAGCCCCATCTCAACTTCTTGGTTATTTGAGCTAGGTAAGCTTTAGTTTGTATTGTAGTACAGTCACTAATACAAACTTGGTTATTTGGGCTAGCTGAATAAGCTATTGCAATTGTTGCCAGACCACTGTTGGTGCCGCCTCCAGATTAGATCCACGCAATATCCTTCGTGGTGCGTCGACAACAGTCCACATCATTAGGTTGAAATCTTCATGCACCCAAACCATATCCCCCTATCCAGTACTCCATCCACAGTTTTAAAAAAGTTTATTCTCTTTGTTTAAAGAGTAAGCCTCTTTGGCAATTGGTGGCAGACGTATGTGCTTGGTGCTAATCCCTGCCCAAAACCAGTGCCTAAGGATTTGCTCAACCGCTCTCATGTGTTTAAACGCTACATGAACAAGGATCACCTCCACCTCTGCTGCATGCTGCCTGAAGCCGTATTTGACCAACTCAGTCAAGAACACAAAGCAGGCGCCCCCCATCAGTACACCACCAGCAAGCTCAGTGCCACTGTTAGGCACGTCTCTATGCTCCTGCCCCTATCTACCACACTCCCTACTATTGACTGGAACACTGTCAAACAAGTCAAGCTCACTGCGCACGACAATTGCCAGCACTTCCAGGCACAACAAAATCAAGCTCACGCTAGACAGAACATGCACGCTAGCACTTCTTCCAGCCGCTCTCTAGCAGATCGCCTCACCACTGCCCCAACCTATACTTCCATTGCCCCAAAACTAATCACAATTGACTTTTCCGAGCACACAGCTGCTGACCTTGCCTGTATCTTCACACTGAAATTTGCCGCCACCCTCAAAAGGTTCAACGTTCTCGAAACGCTTGACTGTCCAGACATCCTCACTGACGACATCAGCACCGTCTTCAAACTTTGCGACTGCCTTGCTCACCTTGATTGCACTCTTAAAAATATGTTCCACGTCATTAGCATTGAGGAGTGGAACCATTGGGACTCAAGGTCAAAGGAGATCAGTGGGATTTTGTTTAAAGAACTTTGTCGCAACCGAGTCCGAGTTTTTAAAGCACTTCACATGGTTTGGAACAATGGGTACTTCGATTAGAGTAGTAAAACTGGATGAATACATACTCTTTTAATACATAGACTACAACAAGGAAAGGATTCTCAATCTGTATATACTAGACTATGCGCTCAAACATTTTGTCGAGCTAGAGTTAGTATAATTATTCCAAGAACTTCCTTTTCACTCTTTATAAACCCGTTTGCAATCCTTCAAAATGAATCAGACATAGTGGCAGATACCCGCCTAGTTTGCGTGGTGCTAGCACACAGCTACAACTTTCTGGATGCTCGTGACTATCACATCACTGACAATAGGGAGTTAAATACCTGTACAAACTACCTTTGTCCCAATCGATACTACGAGCATCCTACAAGGTCTATCACTACTGAGGATCCATCCTACCTGTTCATAGACAAAGACTATGAAAAGGAAATCTGCAGTTGATATTAGCTAGACGAGCACATCACCAACCACAGCAAACTCACTCTCGACGATCTTGGTCCATCTACAGTCAAAGAAATGGACAGGCCACTTAATAGGCCTCTCGTCCAGACCACCCAGGCCAATTCTTCTGCTGAAACCCCAGCACTGGTATACCAGGCAACAATGCAGAATGTAATGGATCTCATATCCATGCTCATCAGAAATGTTAATAATTTCACGGTCAACGTAAACCAGTTTATTGCAAATGCACGCCAGCTGGCTGCATCAGTTTCTTCCATCCGGTCGCGGTCCTTTATCAAAAAACCCTCTACCTTTGACGGCAAATTGTCGGAAAAGGCCAGGCTGTTCCGCAGTGCCTTCTCCATTTATGTCAGGGCAAATAAGGAGATATTTTTGCAATGAGACACTAACAATGCTATCCGGTACAACACCAATGGCAATTGGATTATGGACTCTGTCAAAATAATCACCGGCATCCTCTCGTTTATAACAGATGACACAGCAGTCTGGACTCGTTCTCACGTCGAGGACCTTTTAGAGGATTGCACCCTGTTCAACTC
This sequence comes from Phanerochaete carnosa HHB-10118-sp, assembly GCF_000300595.1. Classification (NCBI taxonomy): domain Eukaryota; kingdom Fungi; phylum Basidiomycota; class Agaricomycetes; order Polyporales; family Phanerochaetaceae; genus Phanerochaete; species Phanerochaete carnosa. The sequence goes on along the minus strand of NW_006767631.1, from coordinate 1,962,956 downwards.
CTCCTGGACAAAATTTGTCAAACAGTTCTCAGCCAAATTTGAACCGGTTGATGCCAAGAACAAGGCCAAACAAAAGCTCATGTCTTTCAAGCAAGGCAATAGAACATTCACGGACTACCTTTCGGAGTTCAAAACTTACTCTCGTTGCACAGACTAGTCAAACAACAACTTATATGATCACCTCAAGTCTGGTATGAACTCCAATTACTTTAACCAGCTGTTATATTTTGCTTCTCTTGCAACAGACCATGATACGGTTAAGGGCTACAGTGCAACAATCAATCTGCAGAAAGCAGACTTGGTGGCCAATCAAGGCAAACCAGTCTCGCGATCTCAATCAACTACAACTTCTTGGTTCTCCGGCTTCTGTGACCCAAACGCTATGAATCTCAATGCCATGGACATTTCTGCTTTCCGCTTCGGCAACCTCTTTCAAGGACTCAAGAATCCCGCAGAAATCAAGCAGCAATACAACAAGCTAATGGTTGGTTGCTGCCGCGTCTGCGGTTCTAAGGGTCACAAGGCAGATAGAGCGCACGAAGACACTAAATGCCAGCACTGCGGTAAACCTGGTCATTGAAAAAAGCTTTGTCTGTCAAGACTGACCGAACCACTAGCAAAGTCACAATCAGTTAAAGCCACATTGTTGACTAGCCCCTCGACATCTGCATCTATCTCTACGTCTCAAGACTCTGCTGCCAATGTAGCTAGTCTCAAAGACATGATGTTTTTGATGCAGAAACAGCAGGCCAAACTAATGGCAAAGCTTAGCCAGAGTTTTTAGCAAGAGCTCAGACTAGAGCTGCAGCTCTGGCACTTGGTTTAGACAAGTGGCCTTCAACAACGCCGGCTCCTGTGTATTCGGACTCGGATTCTTCAGACCACATTCCGTTGTATATAGTGTCATCCATAGATCATCTTTTGTCTCATTTTTGCGTGTTTGTAACATTATCTGGAATGAATAAGTCTCTGTGTACACCTGTCATGATTGACTCCGGTGCCACCAGTTATTTTCTACACAAGAAATTTGCACACAAAAATAATATTTATAAATGACCACTCAAATGACAAATTGGCCTCCGGAATATTGATGGTTCAACCAACAGCGCTGGCACCATCACACATTACACTAAGCTTAAAGTCAAAATTGGATCATGAGCCCCTAAAGAATATGATTTCTTTATCACAGATATCAGCCCTAAAAACATCATCTTTGGACTACTATGGTTAAAGAAAGTCAACTCCACTATGGACTGGGAAACAGATAAAATGACACTTCCTGACAGCTCAGAAACATTGCTTGACCCTCTTGTGTCATTAAGTTTAACTAAAGTCAAAGCTAATCAAGTGAAACGCTGGGCCTGAGTGAAGGCCAGATTGCTTGACAATGCCACAGACGAAGTTTATTGCCTAGCAGGCTATACTTACTTGCAGAAAGTTGCAGTAAAACAGAATAAGGAAAATTACTCAGAAACCTTTGAACAGCTTGTTCCAAAGAAATATCACTGGCATGCTCATGTCTTCTCCAAAACTGACTTGACGAGGCTTTCCAAACACAAGCCGTGAGATCACTCCATTAACTTTAAATTTGACACTCCTTCTACAATCCACTCCAAAGTCTATCCAATGAGCCCCGTGGAAAATCAGGAACTATAAGCCTTCCTTGATGACACTATCAAGAAAGGCTATATCATCTCCAGCAAGTCACCCATAGCTTCGCCCGTCTTTTTTATCAAGAAAAAGGATGGCAAGCTCAGGCTTATCTAGGACTATTGCAAGCTCAATGACATCACTATTCAGAACAGATATCCGCTACCCCTCACTAATGATATCATCAACAAACTACAGGAAGCGAAAATCCTCTCTAAGTTCAACATCTGCTGGAGCTACACAAATGTTCAGATCAAAGCTGGAAACAAATGGAAAGCCGCTTTTGTCACCAATCGGAGACTCTTTGAGCCTCACGTCATATACTTTGAACTAACCAACGCATCAGCAACCTTCCAAGCTCTTCTGGACACAATCTTTGCAGGCCTCATTGCCAAAGGCAAAGTTGCAGTGTATCTAGATGACATCCTCATCTGATCTTCTGATCTTGCCTCACATTGAAAGATAGTACATGAGATGCTAAAGCGTTTCAAAGAATACAACTTCTACTTATGTCCTGAAAAATGTGAATTTGAAAAAGACCAGATTGAATACCTTGGCCTCTTCATCAGCAAAGGATCAGTCAGCATGGACCCTGGGAAGGTTAAAGCAGTTACAGAATGGCCTACATCTGCAAACCTGATAGATGTTAGAGACTTTGTAGAATTTGCCAACTTCTACCGCCAGTTTATCAAGGACTTCTCAAAGATTGCTTGCCTATTGCACAACCTCACAAAAACAAATGTTCCTTTCATGTGGGGTTCTGCACAACAATAGGCTTTCGACACATTGAAGTCCAAGTTTACTACTGAACCTGTTCTTGCACTCTGGTATGCAGACCAAGATACACAAGTACAAGTTGATGCTTCTGGATAAGCCACTGGAGGCGAAATCAGTCAGCTCAACCCGAATAACACTCTATGGCACCCAGTTACCTTTTGGTCACAAACCATGAACACTGTTGAATGCAACTACAAAATTTACAACCATGAACTCATAGCTATCATCGAAGCACTCAGGAACTGGCAATATTTCCTCAAAGGACTACCCAAGCCATTTGAAATCTGGACTGATCATGCAAACCTCCAATATTGGTGTACAGCACAGTGACTTACTCGTCGACAGGCCCGATGGGCTCTTGAACTCGTCGATTACGACTTTGTGCTCATCCACAAACCTGGCAAAACACACCTCGTTGCAGACCCCCTCTCTTGTCATAGCTCTCAGTATGTATCTGACGACATGGACGATCAGATGCAAGTCGTACTACGCAATGACCAATTTGTAAGTGCCACCAAACAAAGCCTTGGTCCAGAACACTTCATACAGCTAGCTACTACAGCATTTGTCACAAGCTCTCCTCTAGAACAGGATGTCTGTGATGTTACCTCTCTTGACAACAAGGTCTCCACTGCACTCTCAAGTCTCTGAGCAAAAGGGCCTCGTAAACTAGTCAGTGGGCTCACAGAATGGGAAGAAAACAATGGTCTCATTTATTACAAGGGCAAGCTCTACATATCAAATGACATCACCCTTTGTAATAAAATCATTAAATTCTGTCATGACACTCCCACTGCTGGACACCCAGGGAAGCACAGAACTATTGAACTAGTCTCCTGCTACTACTGGTGGCCAGGCATGAACTCTGCCATAGCACGATATGTGGCTGGATGTGATAAATGTCAGAGATACAAGAGCGCCAAACATTCTAAAGTGACTCTCACATTGCACGAAGTCCTCAACAGACCTTGGCAATACATTGGAGTTGACATGGTTGGCCTCCTTCCTCGGACTAAGTTCACTGGGAAATATGATGTGATCACTGTTTATGTTGACCACTGCAGTGATCAAGTACATCTCGCGCCCTGCTGCACTACTCTCTCAGCCGAAGAGACATCCGAGATACACTTCTGCGAAGTATTCAGATATCATGGTCTTCCATGCAAAATCTTCTCTGATCGAGGACCACAATACGCAGCTCGCTTCATGCAAAGTTTATACAAACGGCTTAGTGTCAAGTCAGGTTTAACCACAGCTTACCACTCAGAAGGCAATGGCAAAGTTGAATGAAAGAACGCCGAGGTATCTAAATTCCTCTGGTTATTCTGTTCACAACAGCAGAACAATTGGAATGAATGGCTGCCTATGGCTGAGTTTGTGCTTAACTCACAAGTACATGCTGGAAACGAAGACTCCCCTTTTGAAGTTCTCTACGGATACAGACCTGACTTCACTGTTCCAGCAGGGAAACATTCTAACATTCCCACACTGAACGACAGACTCGATTGCATGGCCCAAATCCACAAAAAAGCAGAAGCAGCTCTCCGCCAGACTAAAGAAAAGATGAAGGCTGATTATAAAACTCGTAAAAATTCACCCCACTCTTTTAAAGTTGGAGACAAAGTCTGGTTATCTTCAAAAGATGTCTCAATACACTAGCAAACTCACAAACTCAGACCCCGATAGCTCGGACCATTTACAGTGACTGAGGTCATCAGCAATCTAACCTATCACCTTGAACTACCAAACTGACTCAAAGTCCACCCCATCTTCCATGTCAACAGGCTCAGCCTGTACTACAACAATGAGATGAACAAAGCTGCACCTCTCCTGCTAGTGATAGTCAACAACAAAGAATAATACAAAATTAAAAAGATTCTGGACTCACACATTTACTACAGACAGCTCTAGTATCTCGTCAAATGGAAAGGATACGGACAAAGTGCTGACAAGTGGATCTCTGCCAAAAATGTCCATACAACAGCATGCATATGCAACTTCCACTGGCAAAATCTCTCGGCACCACAACAGATCTCCACTACCTCCTTCAGCAAACTCCACAGTTGCTTCAAACCTATTTACAAACACACCGATTCCAGCTCAACACTAGCCACTAACTCTAAAGTGGCAGAGTTCGAGTGGGAATTAGGCAGAATACAGGCTATGTCTTCTTGCTAGGAGTCTTGATTGTAAGGGGGGTAATGTCATGGGCGTAGCTCTGGCCTCCTATTATTTTTCCATTTTTCCTGATTTTCTATGGTTTATACTACGTTTGCATGACCTTCTAAAAGTCATTGGCGCACTAGCACCAGTTTACAAGTCCTAGCCATGCACTAACACCTCAGGACTACATCACTAATGGGCACGCATCAGTGCATTAAATGCGCTTGCATCGCCACCCCTCTTTTACCACATCATGCTTCCTCGATAACAGCCGGGCTCCGATCTCCACCGGGCCTTCTATCTCTAAGTCTGATTGGCAACGGACATCCAATCTCTGTCAGCCTGACAACATCATATGCTATGACACACTGGCCCCCGTTTCTTGCCAAGTCTCCTAGATACTAGCAGACACTGTAGCTACAGTTGCTTAGGTAATGCCTGGTCTGTATGCAATCTGAACAGTATATAAAGGGTTCCTTTGTTGCTACCTAGCCCCATCTCAACCTCTTAGTTATTTGAGCTAGGTAAGCTTTAGTTTGTATTGTTATACAGTCACTAATACAAACTTAGTTATTTGGGCTAGCTGAATAAGCTATTGCAATTGTCGCCAGACTACTATCGATGCCACCTCCAGAATAAATCCACGCAGTATCCTTCGTGGTGTGTCGACGACAGTCCACATCAGCACTCCATTGCCTTCTGTTCTTAGATTATGAATGTTGCCAAGCAAATCTACGAAATCCATGATCATGAACTCATAGCCATTATCAAAGCTCCACGAGACTGGTGTCACTTTCTTCAAGGACTACCAAAACCTTTTGATATATAGACTGATCATGCCAATCTCCAGTACTAGAGAACAGCTCAATATCTCACTTGCAGACAAGTTTGTTGGGCCTTCAAACTAGCAGATTACAATTTTGTCCTCACATACTAATTTGGCAACACTTGTCTGGTCACTGATCCTCTATCACACCCTAGCTCAGAACATGTCTCTAAAAGTGCTGATAATGACAACCAAATAGTACTTCCGGACTCTAAGTTTATCAATACGGTCAGTTTAGAGCTCAGTCCTGAACATTTTGCACATTTAGCTGCTACGACTTTCATTACAACAGCTCTGTTAGAATCAGATATTTGCAACAGCACTTTGCTCGACAACAAAGTATCTGAGGCTCTCTTTACTCTTTGATCAAAAGGCTTTTGCAAGCTTACTACTGGCCTTATCAATTGAAAGGAAAACAAAGGACATGTCTACCATCAAGGCAAACTTTACATTCTAAAAGATTCCAACCTTTGCAATTGAATTATTGAATCTTGCCATGATTCTTCTATAGCAGGTCACTCTAGTAAACATGGAACTACAAAACTCATCTCTTGCTATTCCTAGTGGCCAGGAATAAACTTTGCCATAGCCAAATACATTGCGGACTGTGATAAATGTCAAAGATACAAGAGAGTTAAACATCTGAAAGCTACTCTTACCTTTCAAGAAGTCCCTCCTAAACTTTGGCAACATGTTGAAGTCAGCATGGTTAGACCTCTACCTATTACTCCTGCTTCAGAGAAATACAATGTCATCACTGTCTATATTGACCACCACAGCAATCAAGTACATCTTACACCATGTCACAGTACTCTTACTACTAAAGGAGCTGCTGACATACACTATTGCAAAGTGTTCAAACACCACAGTATTCCACATAAAATCTTCTCAGACAAAAGACCTTAGTATGCTGTTTGCTTTATGCAAAGTTTATACAAACAACTCGGTATCAAGTTGGGTTTAATCATAGCCTATCATTCGGAAGGCAATGGCAAAGTGGAGCAAAAGAATGCCAAAGTGGAAAAATACCTCCACTTGTTCTGCTGTCAACACCAAGATGACTGGCACAAATGGCTACCAATGGCCAAATTTATATTAAACTCCCGTGTACGCTCTGATAATGACCACTTGTCTTTTGAAGTACTCTATAAATATTGACCCAATTTTACTGTTTCTGCCAGAAAACACTCTAGTATTTTTGCACTTAATGACAAACTCGATCAAATGGCTCAAATCTGTAAAGAAGCCAAATCTGCTCTTTGCCAGACCAAAAAAAAAATGAAAACTGATTATGAATCAAACAAATCTATGTCTCACTCTTTTTCAGTTGCAGACAAAGTCTGATTAGCTTCAAAAGATATTGCCATACATTAGAAACTTGTAAAATTGGACTAAGACAACTTGGACCCTTCACTGTGACAGAAAAAGTTGGAGAACTTGACTATCACCTCAAACTACCCAGCTGGCTGAAGCATCCACCTAGTCTTTTATGTAAATCATCTTAGCCCCTGGCATGACTGGCATAGTTAAACCTCCACCACTACCTTCTGTTATAGTCAAACATAACAAAGAATATAAAGTTAATAAAATTCTGGATTTTTGTATTTACCGCTAACAACTCTAGTACCTTATCCAATGGAAAGGCTATGAACAAGACACCAATGAATGAGTCCTTGCAAAAGATGTCCACACAAATACCAAAGTCTGTGACTTCTACTGTCAAAACCCTTCAGCATCACAACAGATCTCTTTTACCAACTTTGCTACACTCTATACACAGCTCCATCCAATTAACAAAAACACTGACCCCAATTCAGTCCTGGCAGCCAGCTGAAGTGCTGCAGAACTTAAATGGGAATCTGGTAAATCCAAGGACTTGCACCCCGTTAGGAGTCTCAGTTATAGAAGGAGGGTAATATTATGGGCATAGTCTTGTTTTGTAAATTTTCCATATTTTCTACAATTTTCCTTGTTTATATGATGCTTCTACCATCATCAGCATCCAAACCCTTGTGTTAGTGCCAGTTTACTCTCACATCTTCACAGCACGTCAGCATATTAGCATGCTCAGCATGCCAACACAACACTGCCATTGTAGAAGCTGTTACACAGCCTCCCAGCAGTTTTTATTGGAGTTCAATCAGCATTGAACATCTGACTTACATTGGCCTGGCAACATATCACCAATGCTGAATTTCTTCTATTGGAGTCCAATTAGCATTGGATTTTGGACTGGGCACGTCAGATAACATGACTCACTGATTCTAATTTCTGTGCTGTCACTCTACTACTCCAGCAACTTGTAGCTTACATAGTACCTGGTCTGTGTGTGGCTCCAGCAGTATATATAGTAGGACTCTGCCTCTATCTAGTTTCATCTAGATCTCTTAGTCAATTGGGCTAAATAAGCCTCTTCTTAAGTTACTTGTTTATTACACTATACTAACATATAATATACTTGATCAATCAGGCTAGCTGTATAAGTTAGAGTGAAGTTGTGAAACCTTTGTCCACACTGCCTTGTTACTGTCATACATGATCTTCACTCTTTTGTGTGGTGTTGAACCTCGTTCCACAACATTCAGATATCTTCGCTGATCTGTGACCTATTTTTTTGCTGATATTGGCCATAGACAATGCCTTCTAGATAGTTTATCATTTTCATCTCGATGTCTAACATGTTTCATATAGTGCAGCCATAGTTCCTTAGCATAGCTATAGATTAGACCAGTAGTATAAATACAGGCCCTCATATATAGTAGTTCTTTAGCTTTCAATTCTTTGTACATTTATACTTATTTCTCATTCAAACTCTAGTAAGACCTTGAAGAGCAGCTTCAGGCTGTAATAATAAGCCTCTGTCATAACATCTTCTCAGAGAAGGCAATGAAGAGCAGCACTTATCTGGTCTATGCAAAAGAAGGATGTGTCAGACTGTGCTTCATTGACTTGTAAAACCACAATATGTAAATATCACAATACAGGTACAAGATGTACTATACCGCACATGCACAGCCTATGCAGAGATTAGAAAACTATTGAATGCAAAACTCTAACAGCAGCTAGACACTTCTGAAGCACTATCATATTGTGGTGGCTGCTGGTCTCTCACAATAACAAGTATGTTAAACCCAGCCTATGTGCAATCATTGTACAGTGTGAGGCACTAAAACTCGACACCTCCGTCCTGGCCTTAATTTTGGTCTAGAAGCTTGCTCCTTTGAGATTTAGCAGGAAACCAAATATTCTGAGCATAATTCTGCAATTCCAAAATTTCAAGCCACGTGAAGTAATTTCAGGTTTTGAGCTGATATTTTTTTTCAAACAAAGACTAGGGTTATATAGGCCATAGCATATATGCTTGGTGGGTACAATTTCTTTATTTCTTTTATATTACAATATAAATAATAATAACTTAGATATTATAATAACTTAGATATTATAATAGCTTACTATTTATATGAGACTTAGAGCTATATATAGTATTAATTTATAACTTTACAAAATATATTGACAGTAATCTTTCACTATTTTATTATATAAATCTTATAAATAATGTACCTTCCACATAAATAATAATAACTTACAAGTTATTATACTCTTTATTTATAAGATTTAACTAAAAAATCTGAAGGCCAGCTTATGTTCATCAGAACTATTGGCAAGTTAAGCTGGTGTCATATTACAAAGCTGGAATTTTAAGTAATATAAACTACCATGCTTTAATCTATCATTATACCATACTTGCTCATCAGCACTTCTTGTTATAAAGTGCTCATTGCTATCATAGATAAATCCACATAGTCTGTACTTGCACCTGTTCACATCCAGTATAGGAGTCCACTTGACAGTAACTTCATTAACTTTAAACTTGAGAAATTGAGGCATATTATCTATGATTACTTTTTTCACTAGCTTGGTACCACAGCTATTGCATGTTGTATTGGCTACTTGTCTTGTGTTGGCATCTAACTATTCTAGTGGAGTTCTTTCATGGGCAGTACCACTCATGATGCCTTGTCTCTGCTATCTGTATAGGGAGCATACAAGGAGCAAGTCAGAATAGATCATATTCTTGCTTCTACCAATTATCTGACTGGTCCCACATAATGTGCACATATATTCCTTGTGCCAGAAGTCTTCTAATAGTCCAAGTATATAGCCACACAGCCTGTAAATCTCAGTACCCTCATTGGCACATAGTGGGAACTCTACAGGGTCTATCTCATGTAACTTAGCTCTGATTGAGTCTCTGGCAATATTCAAAAATAGACTCTTTCTTTTTGCTAACTTGCATGCCTTGACAAGTGAAGTTGACATGGGTAATTGGTTTGAAGACAACTTCCACAGTACAGAGTTTCCGGAGATGGCACCTGTAGCCATGCCACAAGGTGGCTGGAAGTTTTTATTACTCAGGCTCCACTCAAGTTGGATTAGGATGCTCTTGTGGTCTAGCCTGTCTGAGCATGAAGACAGAACAGGGCTTTTAGAGATGGCCCCTGTAACCATGCCATAGAGTGGCTGGAGGCAGTTACATCTCAGGCTCTACCCAATCTGAACTGGGAAGCTCTTTTAGTCTGGCCTGTCTGAGTCAGAAGACAGGACAAAGCTTGTATAAATGGTGCCTGTTACTATTTCATTCCATGTGTTCAGTTCAAAGTTTGTGGTAAAGGTTTTCAAGGTGAATCTATCTAAGAAGGTGCCACTAGAAGCCACTAGAAGGTAGCAAGCAAGGTAGAAGATGAGAGGCAAGCCAAATCTCCATGAAGACTTAGAGAAGTTACACTTGTGAAGCATATTGTAAGCAGAGATAGTGGCAGTTAAGGTGAAATAAATGTATGAGGTGTACTTACTCCTCCTCCCAGTTGGGTCTGAGGTGGCAAATCGCGCATTTTGAAAGAGCAGTTGCCTTATTGGGTAGATGTTGGGAGTTCAATTCTGGCTGGAGGATCTTTTCTTTTCGATAAATTTTAGTTGTGAGCACTGAGATATAGCAATACTATGGCAGATAGTGATATTATATATTTTTATAAGATGTTTATAAGTTTTTTAAGGTAGCAGAATGGTGTAAAACAAGCACTGAGTATGGTAGCTTGAAGAATTAAATTTTACTTACAGAATAATGACTATATGCTGTATTATGAGCCTATAGGTGTGGATATATGCAATCCTAGAGTTGAAGGTTACTAAATATGATAAGATATGCTTCTTGAATATAATTCTGAATTATAAGGCATTATCAGTTTGTAGAATGGGATAAAAGTGCGAAATATATGGCACATTTTTATTAATTCCAAACAAATATCAATAATAGTGAGTATATTTGTGTCAATTTGACATACATAATAGAACATATTTGAAAATTAAAAAATAGTGATACTAACTTTATATCTCACAATTTACTGTGTAACACTGTATTGAGATGCAAAATTAGTGGCAAGCACTTTAATGCTGAATCATGGTCTGAAACTACTCTCACATTGCACTAACAGATAGCATATACATAGTAAGCTAGGAGCTACATAGTATGAAGAGATAAACCTGTGTACAGGAGAGTAAAACTGATGAGAGAGCCTGACTGTGCTATGGTACTTATTAAGTGCTTATGCTAGTATTTTCTTGTGCTTTGTTTTTATTGGTTTATCTCTTTAAAAAATTAATTGTATATATATATATATAGGACCCTCTTAACATGCTCTATCCAGTAATACAAAGATCATTTAAATGTTGTGCCTTTTCAAAATGGTCCATGTGTGAAATTTGTCTAAGTCCCCAGTTTAAGCATAAAACACAGCACTGAAGAGCCAATACTGATCTATATATAGTCAAACAATTTTCTACATGTAGATCTATGTTAAAAGTATATATGAGCCAAATTTCAGGTTGATGGTTTGAGTAATGAATGCTATGGAGCAAGGGGCAGATTTGTGTCTGAAAGTAAACTAACTCCCAAAGTGCTACTTCTAACAGAATTTTTTTCATTGCATTCAGAAATCATAATTTTGCCTTCACTCATGCCAAATAAACATTTTATGCCTTCTCCAAAAAAGTAGACCTGCCTTGCTCACACTCAAAGATTAGAGAAGAGCAGCAGCTTCACTAATGGGCTCATACTTAATACTGAATCTCTTGAAGATGATTTGGACTAAGTGCTTAAAGACAAGAACTCAGAGAGTGGCTGCAAAGTGCTTCTTTGCGCTTTCAGTCTTACGAAGGACACAAAGTCTAATGCAGATATCAAGTCGGATGTTGAGGTAAATATGCATACTAGGACAAGCAAAACGAAATGTGGCTTGTTTTGTGGGAGCAAACTCTATAGGTCAATTTAATAGCATGAAACGGTGGCAAAGCACCTGTTGGAATCTACAGTGAGTGTAAGACATTGAAGCAAACACAGACACAGTGGTGCAAAAAGGCAGAGGCTGCATAAATGGGTGCAGAAGTGAAAGAGGGTGCATGAGCAAATGACAAAGAGCTGGATGACAACTCTGTTCCAAAATCTGGGATGTGCTGTATGCAGCACGTGCTTTTGCTGCAGGGGGACTTGTTAGGGAAGAAGTTTGTAATCTAAAAACTTACCTCAAGTTCATTAGTCACTATAGCTGCTGCTTCACTCCAAAGTATCACTGTGAGCTTAATTTTATTGAGATGTCCTGGAGTTGAACCAAATGCTATGAGTATTTTCTGTTTACACCTTTTGCTTGCTTACCGACAGCTTAGACTTTTAGCAGCTGGCAGATGGCACCTTTGCAACAGTAAAAGAGCTCTTGCCTCATGCTTTGGCCTTATGTCTCTCTTAAAGCTATTTGCACATTCCTCCACAAGACCTTAAAATACATGGTCACATATAGGTCTGTCTGTTTTATATCAACTGTTTTAGTACACTACTACATCCAGCCAGACTGAAGTGCATTCATTCCTTCAGCAAGGGTCTCATAGCAGTGCAGATGGATTTTGCAGCCAAAGAATATTACTCTCAACAATGCATTAGTCTGACTACCATGGTGAGCTTGCAGATACTGGACAACCCTGCTTGAGAAGTGTTTGCAGTGGGGTGTACACAAGGTCCTGGTCCTAATTGAGGTCTTGCACCTTCTATATTCGTATTATTACTAAGCAGGCACCTTTTCCAAAATGAAAGTTCAAATTTTGAATTTGGTCTAAAATTCAAACTTAAGATTGAAAAAAATGAACGAGATACATTTATTGATATGTTGTCTAACCATGCTCTGAAGTGATTTTTGAGAGGATATGAGGAGTTGTATGAGACAAGATACTGTAGCGCTTTGACTAATAGTTCACATCTGAAACACAGTCGTGGTGGACAACTGTGGACACTCAGTTCAGACTATGAAAGAATGGAAACAAATTTTGTTTCTTTATTTCATGCAGAGAGACTGTGAATACATGAAGGAAGAATAAATAATAAGTTAAACATACCTTCGTTCTGTGCAGAGAGACTGAGAAACGGAATGAAGGAGGAGCAAGGCAAGTTATAAGGCAAGGCCTTAAAACATGCGCATTGTCTAAAATGAATATCTAAAATGGGTAACTAATGGTCTATAAAAGGAAGGAAAATGGAGCCATCAGCTATGGTGGTGTATTAGATGTTTAGCAGTGTAACCATCAGGTTACACTCTTTCTGACTCAGAAGAATTTATGTTAGAGAGTGGGCTGTCAGCGAGATAGTCATCAAGAGCTTTGAGGTTGTTAACTTCAGAATCAGGTAGCCACATGTTGTATTGTGGGCCATAGCCAGACCAGTGGACAAGATAGAAGTTGCTGAATTCTAGAAATCTTCAAACTTGCTTAACAGTAGTTGGTACTGGCCAGTCTAGTATTCCTTTGATTTTGATGGAGTTCATAGCAACTTGGTTGTACAATGTGAGTGCTCTGAGGAATTTGACTTGCCATGCATCAAAGGTGCATTTTTTGAGTTTGAGAAGAAGGTCATTGTTGCAAAGTCTTTGAAGGACTCTTCATGTTCACTTTCTGTGTTCATCTTGATTGGATGAATAGATAAGCATATCATCCATGTAAATGACTAGTAATCTTTCATTGACCATGTTGCTGAATAGGTCGTTCATCATTGTCTGGAACATTGCTGAGAAGTTGCATAGTTCAAAGAACATGACTGTTGGTTCAAATAATCCTCTGTTCATTTTGAATGCTGCCTTCCATTGATTTCTATCTTTAATTCACATGTTGTTGTATCTTGCTTGTAAATTAAGACTGGTGAATATGCTTGATTCTTTAAGCTGATTGATAAGATTTGAGATGAGTGGGAGTGGGTATGCATTTTTGATAGTGCCATCATTGAGATATCAGTGGTTTTTGCAGGGCTGTCGTGTTCTATCCTTTCTTCCAACAAAGAAAAATGGTGATGCCATTGGTGACTTTGACAGATGTATATATTTTTTTGCATATTTTTATCAAAGAAATTGTTAAGCTTTTATTGTTTTAATGGAAATAGTGGGTAGACCTTGCAATCTTTAGGAATAAAGTCTGGTTTTAGATTGATGGCATGGTCATATGGTCTTGATTCAGAACACCATTCGGCAGCTTGCTTTTTGAAGACGTCTTGATAGTCTTGATAAGCGGTTGGTAGTTCATTCTTCGCATTTTATGTTGCCTGTTGTGCCATTGCCATTGCTAGGTTGATCTTTGTGTTCATCCATAGAGATGCAATGTTTTTGGCTATATCATCTGGTTTTGTGTGCATAGTGTATGCGAAGAAGTCTCCTGAGGTGTACATGAGGATGTAGTCTCTTTCTTTACATTGCTCGGCTTGCACAATGGGTTCTGAAGCAATTATCAAGAATATATGTATAGGCCAGTCAAGAGGTACTTTTTTTCTGAAAAGATGCGGCACATATTGGGCTATTTCTTCTGGTTGAGTTTCTTGTATGAATTTGGCATTGGTGGATCCAAATTCTTTTGATCTTCACATGGTTCCTAGTAAGATTTTAACTTGTTTGGGTTTTGCCATTGAGATTCGTTCAAGTACTAGTTGCACCACTCGATCTCTTTTGGCCACCTTGTGTTCTTCAATTTTAGAGTTGATGAGGAGTATGCAGATTTCTCCAGTATAGTCTCTGTCAATTACTCCTGCTCCTATGTTGATTTCTTTGACCACTAATCCACTTCTTGGTGCAATTTGTCCATAGGTTTCTTCGGGAACTTGAGTGCTTAGTCCTGTTTTAATAAGCATGAGGATTTGAGGTGGTATGACCTGATCTTCACTTGCATAAAGATCGAGTCCTGCAGCTTCTTCTGTTCCTCTAGTAGGTATCTGTCCTCTTTCTGAGATGGTAACCCTGAAGTCTGTTTCTTTCCTAAGAAGTGCTGAGTCATCAGATGAAAGGATATGGATGCTTCTACCTTCATCGTCTGATAATTCTTCAATTTCACATCTTTAAATTCTTTTTGAAAAGTCCAAAGTGCCTTTGCTCCAGTTGATGGATGAGTTTCTTTTTTATAATCAGTCCATGCCAAGGATGATATCTTGCTTGTCTAATTGGGTAACTAACAACTTTTCTTTGGTAGGCTGGTTTCCCATGTTCATGTCAACTTCTACTTTATTGCAAATGAACCTCAACTTGTCTGAAGTTCCATTGACATTGAATACCTTAATTGGTCTTTTCAGGGGTTTTTTTTGTAGTCCTAATTCTCAGACTGTTCATCAATTGATGAATTTGCCTTGTGCTCCTGAGTCGACTAATGCAAGGACTTTTTCAATGGTTTCTTTTGCTCCGATTTAAATGGGAATATGCATTGATTTTGATTGCATGTTGGCAATTAATACAGAGGAAATTGATATTCTAAAAGGTGTTAATGCTAGGGCAACCCTTAGACATGAAAATTTAGATTAGCTTTGAGGTAACAGGCAAAGAGATTTTTAGCCTCATCTTGAGAGAGCTTGGTTACTTCTTTGACTAAGTCTCTGGGTTTGTTATCAAGGTCAATAAAGTTAGGTTCCTCTTTGACTGTTATAGCGCAGACATTGATGGAATTTTCTTTATTCCACTGTTCAGAGCACTGATTCATCTGAGGGCAATTGTCTTATGGCAAACAATTGGATTGGTATCTTCCTTGCTGGTCACATTATTGGAGTTTTTTGGGCAAAGGGCAATTTCTAGCAATGTGTCCCTTGCCCTCGCAATTGAAGCATCGTCCATCGCGACAGGTTTGGCCTCGAGAGATGACGTTGACATCTATGGCGTCAGGATTGCATTTCCAAGTTCTTCCTCTTTCTCCATTTCCTCCAGAGTGGGAGGTGGTTCTGTCGACCCTTCTTCTCTGTCTTCCTTATCTAAGCTTGTTCCATTCTATTTCCGCATTATCTAACTTGAGTGCTTCTTCTTGCCATACTTGGAGTGAGATAGGTTTCTTTTCTTGTTTGATGAGAGTTTTAGCGAGATCAGCTTTGAGTTCTCCTGTATAGGTGTGTTGAAGGTAGGTATCTGTACTTAAATTGCTGTATTTGGCTTTTTTGACAAGTCGATTGAATTTGATGTTGTAATCATTAACAAAGTTGAAGTCTGCTTGTATTATTTTATTAAGTTTTACAATGGCATTGACTTTGCTGTCCACTTTTTGGAAGGCTTGGCAAAATCTTCCTTGAATTTGGCCCATATAGGCCACGTCATGCTAGCTTTGTATTTATTGAACTTGGTGCAGCACCAGTCGTGCAGCTTCTTTTCAGTATTGTTGAGTACAAAGAAAATTTTCTTTGCATCCTTGGTTGTGTTTTTGCCTTTAAAATAAATGTCACAATCTTTCAGAAAGTCCTAAATTTATTGTGTGCCATTGAATTTCTGAGGCTTTGGAGTAGAGTCATGTTTGTTTGCCTTTTGAAGTGCTTCAATTATTTCTCGCATAAGAGTATTTGTGTTTGTTATCGTGGAGGTGGTTTGAAGTTGTTTGGTAACTTTGTAAATTTCTTTCTGTTATTCAGATGGAATTGGTACGTCAAGATTTGGCAGAGGAATGTCAAATTGTTCGAGTCTAATTTCTGATACTTGGAGTAATCTTTGCTGTTGTACTTTGGGTGTTTTGTCGTCTACTTCGATAGAGGTAAAAGTTTCTGCCCTGCTAGGTGCTCAATTTTGTCTGCAAGATTGATTGTATGAGTGTGGCATATGTATTCTGAATGGTAGTATGCTAGTGGATAGTAGTTGTTGGGCTACTTCTCTGGCTTGTTTTTCTCTAAGCCTGGCTTCTTCGTTAAGCCTGTTTCTTTCTTGAAGAAAGTCTACTTGTGCTGGCTCGCAAAGTACGAGTTCTTGTGGTGCTTGCGTGGACACTGGGTCTGCATTGTATTGGTGGGGGCAAGGTCGTACAAAACAACTTCTCCAATGTTTTGTGTCATATCAGTGGTAGTCAAGCCTATCGTCAAACCTGAGATTATATCTGTGTGCTGCTGCTGCACAGTTGTTTGCACTGGTTGCTCGTGGGGTAATTGTCTTGACTATTCTTTATAGTGTAGACCTATCTTAGATCTGCCTTATTGGGAAGCTTTCAGCTAATGCCATGACAGAGGTTTCTTAGCAAGCCTGAAGCTTGTCTGATCACCTTATCCGCAGATGAAGTTAGACCAGAATAACGACTAGTCTACTAGTCAAAGAGACTATGGATGAGTCAGTGAAGCTGTGCTCTATGAGTCAATAGAGATAAGTACTACTAGACTTGAATCAGAGATGAAAGAGGAAATGATATTCCACGCTACCATGTCCATCATAACAACATTGATGTTGAGTACACAAACTGTGCAGATAAACCTGACAAAGTAGATGACATGCTATACAGTATAATATAGGTTTCTATGTTATTGGGTATGCTGATACCACATGTCCTCACTACAGTCTCAATGTTGTGCATTGATAATCAAAAGTTGAGCAAAAATGAAGATTATATTTATAAGCACCTATATCATGGTGATGCAGCCAGTTCATTGCTCTACTGTGACTGTGACCACCTGTTCAAACCTGCCCTGTTCAGAGGCTCTGTGACTGTGGCATAAACTGTTGGTCATGGTGTTACAGTACATCGACAAGTTTTTGGGTGCCAAGAGGTCAGTTTTGAGCATTTCACACTGTAGTCTCTGACAGACCAAGATGCTCAGAGGAGGAGAGAGTAAGAAGAAGCACAATAAGTCACACACTGATTGGTGTATATGTGGCGGCAGGTTGTACACAGTTAGATTGAGTTTAAACATAACAGTCAGCCAGTCCATATACAGTGGCCACCAAAAATAATGCACAACACTACAAAGGGATGTTATAATTCCTCTATATCTCCACAACCACTGTATCTAGCCAGATAGTGTATATATAAATCTTATACTAGGCTACTATTAGCATCCTTCTGAGGTATCACTTTAATGCAAGCATCAGATGCCAGAAAAAAATATAGTGAAAATGATTGAAAAATGAATATATATTATAAAATTTATACAATGACACAGACTCTGAAGTAAAATATGGTTAAGTCTTAGTAAAATTCTATGCTGTATGATGTTACTGTAACAAAATTACAGCATGGTAACAAAATTAGATAAATGAGCTTCAGTGACAACTATATTCATTACAAAATAAAGAGGTGTATGCTTATATTCTATAGACATCACCAGCAGCTGAAATATCCATAGTGGTATACTGAATGTATCTGCTAGTAAAGATTATTCTGTACAGCAAATTTTATATCTCTATTCCTGAGTGCTGTGAAGATATAAATATATAGATTTCCTGGGTAAAACATACCAATGTAACTGTCTCCACAGCTCATTCATCCAATTTTGTTACCATGCTGTAATTTTGTTACAGTAACATCATACAGCATAGAATTTTATCAAAACTTAACCATATTTTACTCAGGTCTGTGTCATTGTATAAATTTCATAATATATATTCATTTTTCAGCCATTTTCACTATATTTTTTCTGGCATCTGATGCTTGCATCAAAGTGATACCTCAGAAAAATGCTAATAGTAGCCTAGTATAAGATTGGGATATACACTATTTAGCTAGGTACAGTGGTTGTAGAGATACAGAGGAATTATAACATCCCTTTGTAGTGTTGTACATTACACTAGGTGGTAAGCGCACTTTTTTCTGGCATAAGATTAGCCAAAAACTGATCCAACAAGGCCTCAACTTTATCCGGTTTTCACCTAAAAAAACCGAAGGCAAAACTCATTCTTCTGCCAGTTTTACTGTGTTTTAGACCCTTTTGGCTGGTTTTACACCAGTCTCTCCACAGTTTGCATTGGCATAGAATCAAGGAATAACAGGGCCTTGTTTAGCCGCTTTTGTCTGAGTTTTCTTGAGAAAAAAACTGCGCTTACCACCCTGTGTTATTTTTGGCAACCACTGTAGCCATGTTCATGATAAAAATTATCAGAGATTTAATCTAAAGAGGTAGCTGAGCAACACAACATCCCACAAAATGTACATCCTCTGCTGCACATCCAGCAGTCAGCCATCCTTTCAAATAAATTCCAGTGGTCATTACTAAGTTTCCTCTAGATGCCATTCCATGAAACAGTGTCACTGAAAACCTGCTCAATCATGCAAGGTATTTCAAGCACTTGAAGAGGCCCCAAATACAACCACCAGAGAGGATCGGGAGTGTCAAATTGTCATCAAGGGAACCTAGATCTATGATTGACGAATGACGGTCAGCACAAAATCAATTAATCGGCATGTGACACATACCAAGGGCCTCTGAGACACCCGATACAAGTCCACTGACGACACTAATGGCGCTGAGGCCAAACCAGCCGCTGAAAGAGCCAGTACCCTCAACTCCACCTTCGAAGGTCCACACAGGTTCGAGCTCGCCTAAAGGACCAAGGAAAGTCCAGAATCCTGCAACAATAGCGGCGCCAGTAATGGAACCAGCAATAAAGCCTGCCAGAGACTTGCGAGGTGCAAGAGGAAGACCGAAGAGGCGACGGGGGAGAGGGGGGGTGAAGCGGCCCCATGCGCGTCCGATTGTGGATGCGGCAGTGTCAGCCCAGGAGAGACTAGACGATAAGTCAGCATACTGAAGAGGAAGCGCAAACGACAATAAACGCACATGAGAATGGAGACGACCGCGATATCAAGGGGGTATGCGGATAAGACCCAAAGAACGCCTATGATATACCAGATAACGCCGTTGGTCGTTTTCTGCAAACTTCCCAGGTCGGAAGGATTCCCGAGCAAGTTTGGGGTCACATACCTTCTCGCTATCCCGCATGAGGAAGCCGAGCGCTTTCTCATAGATGCGTTCAAAGCCGGGAAAGCTGAGACGTAAGACATCGGCAGGAACAATGATTGTTAATGCCATGCCGAGTGCTTTTACGACCGTTCGTGAGGAGCCGTGCGCAAGGTACAGGTATAATGTGAGAAATCCTGCGTGACATGACATATCAATAGTGCATCTGGGCATTCGCTATTAAACTGACCTATGGACGAGTGGAGGAACTTTCGGGGTATCTCCCAGTCTACTGGAGATGTATGTGGTAGCCTTATGTTTGCTGTTGATAAAGCTGCTGACGCTTTGCGCGAGGATTCCTCGCGAGATGCTTCCTGCGCAACGGGTATTTGGGAAGTTTTGTGTTGAGCATGTCCGTTAGCATGACCGTTGTTCATCGAATGCCGCGACTTCACGGTCTTTCTCGGGGGGATGTAGTATGTCTGCGGCGAGATCCTAGTGTGGGTAGACATGAAAGGAATCTTCGGCGATGTCGGACGGAGAGACAGGGTGTAGGGAGGACGTGTCGGATCGTGTGATAGGGAGAACGCATCATTCGCGGGGAGGGTCATTAATGATAGTAGTGTTAATGTCGTTGAGAGCGTTAGGATAGAGTATACATGCAGAGCGCAGAGGGGAGGATAACAGTGAGGAAATGGTGGAAGAGGATGATATGGAGAGCAAGGGTGCCTTGGATCAAGTGGCCTCATCGCGCGCCAGTATCGGCGTCAGAGGCCTGGCGCACTAGCTACGACACGTCGCTCTTTTAGTCATTTCACGCGCATGTGCCGAAGGTTCTAAGTACATCACAGCAGTAATGTAGAAATTTACACAGTAGCATCGACAGCACTGATAGCGCAGGGTAGCGGATTTAGGGATGAACATCTCAAGCCGTTCATATTGCGAAACCAGTCTCATATTTAGACAAACGACTAGTAAACGTAGCCTAAAATTTTGCCACCAACATGCTTCCGACGGGCCTCCTCGTGATCCAGGATACCGGATGAGGTCGTCTATCACACGTGAGAGTTGTTGCGATACAAGCAGGTAGGAGGGAAATACACTCACAAGGATGAGTATACCGAACGAACGAGCAGGGAGAAGCAAGTTAACCCAGTTCTCAATTTGGTCAACCTGAACGTTGTAACGAGGAGAGATGACACCAGTCTTGTTTAGGCGGCCATTGAGCTGGACGATGATCTTGCCCGCGCGGTGGTCGTCGACGATCTCGAACTCGCCGATATAGCCTGAGGAGATACCATTAGTATCTTACAGGTACATAGCGCAGCAAATGAACGGTGTGATCTCTTCAGTGAACTCAATTCCGTTGACATGAGGAAGGAAATGTGTTGTAATGGTTACGAGAGATAGCTTGTTATCTCGGAGCGTTAAATCGAGGGGGAGGTCGAGGTATAACCCTCTCCGATCGTAGTTATCACTCCGAATGTCCAGACTGGGGGACGAGGGACATAGCAAAATAACAGAAACGACGGCGACACTCACCATGGCGCTGCATGACACTTAGGAACTTGACGATGACCTTAGACGAAGGCCGGATAAGAACCTGACGCTTGCCGCGGCGCTCACCATTGACAATGTTGTTCTAGCTTGTTATAAGTCTTCTCACTCCTCCAATCATGCCAATGAGTATACTCACAAGGCAGTCGTTCTAGAGAGACTTGAGAAGTATGTCACGGCCAGAAGAATTGGGGGACGTACCAAGACAGACACGCGAACCATGACGAGTAACTCAACGAGTGGACTTGAAATAAGACTAGGGTTGGAGAAAATATCGGTAAGTACCTACGCTCGTCCGAGTGTCGCGCCAAGAAAGCGCGAGTCAAGACGAGCTTGCCTGTAGGGTCTTGAGGGTGTGAACAACAGCAACGTCGATGGGCAAGAGGACCGCAACTGGGGAAGGCGCTTGTGGCTGCAAGCCTGCTGCTGTATAGTACCTTTTCAGCCACCATCCAGCGCTTGCCAGATTCGGATCGCCCAGACCGTTAAGCAGCCCACCCTACTCCCCGCCGCCGCCGCCGACAGTCCTCAAACCAATATGGTGCGCGCGTTGCGTACTTTTATGTCGCAGTATTGTTTTATCACTATTTTTCACATGAAAACAGGGCCGTGTACGTACCAAAACCACGAAGAGGGCCTCTCGCGTTCTCATCGAGAAATAGTAAGTCGAATTAACTATTTTCCGGGCAATAAAAGGGGGGAGTGGGGCAAGTGGAAGAGATCTGAGAGAAATTGAAGTGATAGAAAGCAGGAGTGACAGTCTAGGCGGGATCTGGGAATTATTGGAGGCCAAGGGTGCTAAACATGCGTCCCAGCTATCCTCGTTTGACCCTCGACTTTCACACCAACAAGCGTATCATCGATGAAGTTGTACGTTAACCTACCAAGTACCGAAATGCATGTTCTGATTGTGATTTTGACCTGTAGGCTGTTGTCCCCTCAAAGCGCCTCCGCAACAAGGTTGCCGGCTTCACGACCCATCTGATGAAGCGTATTCAGAAGGGTCCTGTGCGCGGTATCTCTTTCAAGCTGCAAGAGGAGGAGCGTGAAAGGAAGGATAACTATGTGCCAGAGGTTTCTGCCCTTGACACTAGTGTCTCCGGCCTTGAAGTTGATCCTGACACCAAAGTACGTTATTCGACACGCCTCCCATTGCATCGTCTCA
Organism: Phanerochaete carnosa HHB-10118-sp; assembly: GCF_000300595.1. Classification (NCBI taxonomy): domain Eukaryota; kingdom Fungi; phylum Basidiomycota; class Agaricomycetes; order Polyporales; family Phanerochaetaceae; genus Phanerochaete; species Phanerochaete carnosa. The sequence goes on along the minus strand of NW_006767631.1, from coordinate 1,940,618 downwards.
TATCTTCTTTAGGAGCTTCTTCATGCGCTAAACTTTGACTCTGTCCAAGTCAACGTCGTCGTGCCTGTTGTCGCTCTTCCGGAGCGAGGCCCTCGTCGTGACCGCCGCAATGTTCCCGGCGCTGGCCGGTGATTCCGTAGTCGTTTATGACACTCCATGTATCATCCATGGCGACGCTATGCATATCGCTGATTTCTGGGCTCGGTATTCGTGATCATAATGGCGCAACGCAAGCAGCGCCAACACTTCGCGCTACGCTGTGTGCTCATAATACTATCACGTAGACCCTCATTCACCTATCGTCAACTGCCAGGCGTGCAGTGAAGAATGTCTTCCGCTTTGCAACGGCAGACTACTGCAAAACGCGAAGTTCGGTGGGACCCGTGGGACGCCTCCCCAGTAGTTCACGGCGCGCGGGGTACACCACACGATGGTTCCACACTGTACAAGTGCCAAACCAATGCAAAAAGGGCTCAACCGGGATTCGAACCCGGGATCCCTTGCATTCAGAAAAACCCAAAGCAAGTATCTTACCTCTAGACCATTGAGCCGACATTGAATCGATAAATCTGAACATCTGAGTAAGTATCAGTATTTAGTCACAGACAAGCGCCACACACACAGTCAGCCTGAGCGCTGAAGCGCTGATGGCTGACGTAAAACTGAGCGTCCACGCGTGCAGGTGGAGACCCGTACCATATGAGCTTTTGCAAGGGGAGAATTCAAAATCACGATGACAAGCCCTGATTAATATTATGCTACATAGTCCTAGAGTATCGTATGCGAATTTTACAGTACTAAAGTACTAAATGATCTAATTCCGGGTATACTAAGTCGTGTTTGAGTCAATGGATATCATGTTGCAAGCAACTGTCTACTAGCAGCAGGGCAACGGGATTATGAAGCAGACACCTCCACCCTATAGTAAAGTCAGCAGTGGCACAAGCACATGAGAAGACACGCACCGGACATGGGACACAGCCGCCTCTGAGTCTCTCCGCTGCATTCTTATTGTCCTTCATACCACTGGGCACCGATACCGACATCGAAGACGAGTGCTTTGGCTGCGTGGAGACAATGGACACACTGCGCGGATTTGTGTGAGCAGGAGGTGGATAAGTGGGCTGCTGGGCGGCCTGCATGATGAGTGACGACGTGGTGCGGTTGTAAATGCGATATATAAGTGCTCTCGGGTCCCACCATAATTTATAGGCAGAGCTGGAGATTTGGAGCGAAGTCCGAGGGGCTATGACGCATTACCAGGTGTTACAATCAGTGACCTGATGAATATTCCTAATTCTCACTTCAATACGGCTCAATGGTCTAGAGGTAAGATACTTGCTTTGGGTTTGTCTGAATGCAAGGGATCCCGGGTTCGAATCCCGGTTGAGCCCCTTTTTCGTGGCCAGTCTTATCCGAGTCCTAATTGTTGCATTTTTGTCTAATAGCTCACAAACTGTCCAGGACTACTGCTGTGCACTTGGTCTTTGTTACACTGACGTCCCCTCCTCGTTCTAGGCCCGTTAACGATAAACAGCTTGCCACTAGCTCTGTTGTAATGGTCAATGGCGCTGGAAGCATCTACATGAGCGTTCATAGCATGGATACGATGTCTTATACCATACCGCTCGGCGTGATCCGTTTGCTTTCGACTGCTACAACTACGTCCTATTGAAGGACCTTTGTGAACCCTGTCATGGCTCACGCACGAGATGCTCTGGTATGTGGCGCACGGTGCGAGTTTCTCCCTAGCACTGACAGAGGATATGCAGTGGGCTAGCGGCCACGATGAGTCCGTCGAAGTCAACCAGAGAGCTCTGATAGACAAAGTTCTTGCTCGGTACTCCGGAGAGTTCACAGGTGCGAGGCTTGTGCCGTCTGCACCAATCGTTAGCTGACCTGGATTTGATGCATCTCAGTGTTCCGCGAGTTGCTTCAGAACTCAGATGACGCGAGTTCTAAGGCTGTTGAGATCCATTTTGAGAGCAAAGCGCACATCAGCATGGGAGGAGCAACCGAGGCACAGGATGCACAAGGCCCTGGCGATGGTATGCCTGAGAAGCTGCGAGACTTGAAGACAGCAGTTGTATGCTTCGCATAATATCTATTGTAACGACTCGCTGAACGGGTGTGAACAGGTTCATCAATGGACATTCAAGAATAATGGGACGACATTCCAGGATGAAGACTGGAGTCGTCTTAAGAAGATTGGTATGTTCTAAGGGTGTTCTTCGCTCAGGTAGTTTCCTGACGGTATGCAGCGGAAGGGAATCCTGATGAAGAGAAGATTGGTGCATTTGGGGTGGGGTTCTACAGCTTGTTCTCTGTCACCGAGGAACCGTTTGTAACATCTGGTGGTGAGTCCTGCTATACTCAGATGGAGTCAGCAAGTCCGATCTCCTTCAGACCAGTGGATGGGTTTCTATTGGAAGGGAGGCAAAGATCAAGTAAGCACAGGTTATTCCTATATAGTGCTCATCTTAAGCCTACGTAGCTCTTTGCCCGCCGAGGCAACCTGCCTGAAGGAGAGCACGGCCAATGGACCACATTTAGCATGCCGCTACGCGAGCCAGGCCCGCCGCCGATACCCTTTGACTTCATACGATTTTTGGCATCTTCCATCACCTTCATGGCACGTCTTTCTGAAGTCAGTGTATTCTTCGATGGTCGCCGGTTAGCTAGGCTGAAGAAGGACCGTGGTATCCCGAGACCGATTGGCCTCAAAAAGGGTCTGAAGACCGAAACAATCAAGGGAACAATGAAGGTTATTGGGGTTGATGTTATGCGTACGCATGAATTATTTCTGTTCCCTCATCGTCTGGACTAAACACCTTCACTGCGTCGCAGCCCTGCATATTAAAGCAGAAGTGATGCAGTGGATCTACGAGGCCGGGTCTTCAGCGAAACAACGGAAGCGCGTCGTTGTTGGAGAACAACAACAAGCTCGCAGAGCCGTGACATCTGGGTTCTTCTCATCTCTCTTCTCTTCCTTTTCCAGCACCCCTCAGCGAGCACCTTCCCCTATGCTTGCTCCTGAGTCTGAGGGTGTGGAGAGGGAGGCGGAAGAGCAGAAGAAGCTTCTGACGGTGAAGGAATTGAATGTGACCCTGGCAGTGTTCTCGGCGGAGGTCGAGGTCCGTCTGGACGAGCGCATGAAGAAGGAACTGCTTCGTGCCACAAAGAAAAATCCGCCGACGCACATGAAGTACGAGTTGATTTACGTGCGTAGCACTTCTCGTTGATCACAAATCTAGGTAATAATGATTCATCTAGACCGGAAAAGAGGAGTACGATGCTAGCAAGAAGGAAGACGAGCAGAGTCCTCTTGGCACTGGAAGCATCTTCCAAGGCCTCCGCGCAGATATTGATGGGTGAGCGTACGCGAGCTATTTTCAGTTCCATCGTGCTGATCGCTATGCAGCACCGGCGCAGCTCGTATATTCATTGTAGGTTCATAGTCATTCATTTTAGCTGTTTTTCACATATTACTCTAGGGCCATTCTACTGGTCAAACGACAGGTATTGGGGGACACATGTCAGCACGGTTCATCCCAACGGTGGAGCGTGAATCGATCGACTTCATGTGCGTATGACGTGCCGGTCTCGGATTAACAACTAACAAATCGATCTACATAGGGATCGTAACGTTCGTGGTGAGCTTACTCGTTGGTGCGCTCGTAAACGGTGGTGATTCACGAAAACATTTCCCAGTGTGGAATGAGGAACTGCTGGGTGTGGGGGGGTATCTTGCACGTACTGCCTACGAAGAAGAGATGTACAGTATCTCCTTCCTATGGCCGAAGAGCGACCTCAGGGCACCGAATGGCGTAGTGGAGGAGGAAGCCCAAAGGAAACTCTCTGCTCGGGCGCTCCACGCTATGAAGTTCTTCACCTTCCATGCATCAACCCCAGCTGCACAAGCCTCTGCATTGCTCGAAGAAGCGTTCTTCTCGTGCGTCTCTGTATCTTCCCCATTCTCCTTCAAGATGGGCGAGCAGTCCACGCATCCTTTCCCTGTTATTTCTACGGTCGGCATTCGTAGTACATCCGAAGTTCGCTTGCCGAATCCAACGTTCGCGGAATTTCTCAAGCAGCTGCCGGTGCTCCCAGCAGAGGTTATCGAGGACGCGAAGACGATGATTGAAACGCTGCGGGCACGCGATATGATCAAGGAGATTACCTTTACGGACGTCCTGAAGGAGCTGCGCGCGAGGCCATTGCCAGAGGTGCATTCCCCATGTCTGTGAGTTATAACAGCGCTAAAGTGTATCAACAGGCGGAGATGATCGCGTGCTTTAAGTGGTGGATTGACCTATACAAATCTGGCGCGACCAAGCAGACTGAGCGCGCCCGAGGAGAGCTGCTAAATGCTGCTGTCGTCATTGTTTGTTCTCCCGGGGGAGCAGACGAGAGGATAATACCTCTGAACACTATCAAGTCTTTCCTAAATAGCCGCGTTGCGTATATACCGCTCGATGGTCCTCTGCCTTCATACCTCCTTCCGCACAGCATCAGCAGACACTTCGATTCTCAGTGGCTGAAGGCAGCTTTTGGCTGGGATGAGTTCCATCTACCGGAATGGCTCCGCCATATTCTTGATCCACAGGTCAGGTCGTCGGACGCCGAACACGACATCACCCTCTCAGCGTCCTGGGCCGAAAGAGTTTTACAGGTCTTTACGCGTGCCTGGCCGTCATCGACCAAGGTCGTCCAGCAAGCAGTTGCCGATCTACTCAAGAATGTGCCTTGCGTGCCCACTATTACCGGCATGAAACTGCCAAGCGAAGTATACTTTCAGAATGCTCATGTGTTTCCCGATTTGCCCCTCGTCAAGCTGCCTTCCGGTGCGCCGATCAAGGGCACGCTTGAGAAGGTTTTAGAGGCGCTTGGAGTACGGAAGCACGTCGACCTTCAAATCATCTTCAACCGGTACGGAACGTGGATTTCTCTGCTTGTGAAGCCCGACTAACCGTGTACCAAGGATGATCAAAACTGGAGACTGGTCTATCATTGACCTCATCAAGTACCTGATCGCTGTCCAATCCACATTAAGTGACGATGAGATCGAGCGGCTAAAACTAACCGCAGCATTTCCGAAGGAACAGAGAGCCGAAGTACAGAAACAGCCACTGAATGAACCAGTCAAGCCGGAAAGGTACCGCGCGAACCAGCTGTATGAGCCGTCAGACCTATTCCGAAAGCTTGCTCTGCCAGTCATTGATTGGGGCCAGAACAAGTGGAGGCCCTCTTCTGAAGAGGGTGAGCAAGATGCCGCCTACCTTCCCGTGCTACTCGCTGAGATGAACTTGGTAGCGAAGTTCCTCTTTCGCTTAGGTCTGCTCAGGTCTCCTCCGCTGCAGACGCTGCTGGGTCTCGCTACCAGCTCGGATGAAGAGATACGGTCCCAGGCCTTGAAATATCTCCTTGAGAACCATTCGACTCGGTACAATGCCTACAACTCGGCGGACTTTGCCGATATCGCATTCATTCCCGCACTTCGGGATGGTAGACCGTGCATGGCAAAGCCGACTGAAGTGAGTGCGACAAAGAGATACCTTACGCGACACAGACTCAATGCTTCGCAGGTTTTTGCTCGCCGAGACTGGAGCGTAATGGGCTTCCCAGTTGCGAGCCCTACACTCTCCACGGAAGATTTGATCAAGTTAGGCATTCGGGACCATCCGCCAGCGATGACTCTTGTGAATCTGCTTACCACCGCGCCTCCACAGAATGAGGAAATCGCGAAACAGTGGTTCACTCTCATGGCTGGCCGTATAACGGGTTTGTGGATACCATATGGTTATTTAGTTTTAGTTTTATTGGCTAATCTCTTCGCAGAATTCACCCCAGCGCAACTACAGACGCTCTCTCAATCTCTCGTTGTACCGGTGAAATCGGAGGACAAACCTCTGCGGCTCATGGCGCCTCGTCAGTGCTATTTTCGCAACAGAGTCGAGACACAACAACTCCACTCAAAGCTGTTCACCTTTGTCGATTTCGGGCTCACCGCTAATCAATTCCTAAGCGCATGTGGTACCAAACGTGAGCCAACGGTAGAGGAGGTAGCACAGATATTGCTGGATAACCCTCGTCACTTCTACACGATGGCTGAAGGAAGGGATAGGTAGGCGTGTACACTATCTGACGCGGTCATAAGTAAACCTCGCGCACCTCATAGCTTTCTGGCCGAGCTACGCAACATCGCTGTCAACCGACGTCTGCTATCCGGGGGCGTATCTGCCCGTATGAAGCGATCTCCGATCCTCCTTGGCATTCGTCGTGTCAAACGTGAAAAGAAGAGAGAGTTTGACGAGGCCGACGAAGAAGAGGACTGGGATTACGAATACGATCTCCTGCCTGCAGCTAAGGTGGTCATTGCCGATGATACAAACGCTTATCAACTATTCGGCGATGCAGTATTCAGCTGTCCTCAAGAGGATCTCTTAGAAGGTAAGTCGCCGCAATCCTCGATGCAAGCTATCTCAAAACTGCTATCTAGATTTTTATCAGGAGCTTGGCTCGCGCCGCCTCAGCTCATTGATCAAGGACGAACATAAGCCGGCAACGGAGATCAAGCATTCAAAAAAAGCGCAGGAAACTCGGACGCTGATTCTGGAGCGACTTCCACTGTTCCTGCACGAACACACACACACTCAGACTCGTGTCCCCTACTCTTGGTTGAATCAGGAAAAGAATTTTGCAGTTCGCACCTTCGGAAAGCTCACTGTCGTCAAGTCTCTTGCGTACGACCAGCTGCAGATCATCAAGAATCAAGACTCCTCCGCCATAGCATTCAGGGATGGGCGGGGACCAATCCAGCTCTGGCTTGCCGGAAATGATGCCGTGGATATGTATGAGTGAGTAGCACATACCCCCTACTTCTCGCGGATGACCTATGGCATCACAGAGTCTCAACCTCTCTATGTCGCCTCCTGTTCGAGCATCCTCGAGCAAGCGACGCACTTCTTTTCATGACTATCCTTTCCACTGATTTGAAGGCGTTGAAGCGAAGGGGCTATAACGGTATGCTGAGCTTGAACCAGCCAGGCGTCCCAATCTCTAATTGTGTTATCTAGTCGACCGAATTCTTCAGCGACAGAAGGCTCAACGGCAAGCAGCCGAAGGTCTTGCACGCGAGGCCGAAAAGATGAGCCACACTGCGCTGAGGGAACCGGCGGTTCACGATCCACCGCTGCCGTCGTTGGAGTTGCCTGGCCAAGACGACGAGGTCTCTCTCGTCTCAGATTCGTCGACAGCGATCTTGTCACAGGATGGCACACGATCAACGTTCCGGAACTCTATTGACAACTGGAGGAAGAAGCTCACGGGCAAGTCGGGACCGTTATTGCTCGGCTCGACACCCGAAATGCAGCCGGCCTCCATGAGACCAAGCATTGAACAAGGCGACGGCGGGGGCGATGCACTTCTACCTCCCTCAGGTCCGCCAATATCTCGGCCGGTCACTCCTTCAGGTCCGACACCTATGCATAACATTGGTAGGTCTGATCCTGATTGCGTGAGCCGAGGTTGACATCGGCTTAGCCGCCAACATTGACATGGCCGTCCGCGCTTGTCGTGAGGAGAAGAGTGAGGTATTTATGAGCAAGACACAGGAGGATATAAAGGTTGTCAAGGAGTCGATCAGCGATAGCTACTGTGATGCCTCTGGGCAGGCCCTCGACTTGGCCTACGTTGGTGATATGGGTGGTATCAAATTTTTCTTCAGCCGAGGTACGGAGTGCTTCGGTGTTGTGCCGTTGCTGACACTGACGAAGGACTATCAGATGTGAAACACCCTAAAGAGGTGATGGCCAGGAAGAGGGAAGCCATCGCTCGTTTCATCCACGTCATCAAGCCTCTTGGCGACGTGTACGGTCTTCCACGGTCGAGTTTGCATATCTTCTATGACCTCACGAGTGGCACTATCGCCTTCAATCGTAATGCCAGCATTTTCTGCAACCTCAGATTTTTTGAAGCCTGGCGTAAGTCCCACATAACGACCGTGCTATATCATGTTTGATGCAAACCCACCTTAGACGACGCTCAGGTCGATCGGGGACAGATGGCGGAGGCCTACACATCATGGTATGTTCTGAACACCAACCCACCTGTATAACACTGATGTTCCCGCAGGTACTTTACGCTTGCACATGAGATTGCGCATAACCTAGTTCAGCCTCATAACGCAGAGCACGAGTTCTGGTTTTCAGCAGTTTGTGAACGCTTCATACCAGCCTTCACTCGACTACTGGCTAGTCCTTCTCTCTAGATCATTCTAGATGTGTCGCCTGAAGACCCTTCGTTTGGTCCAGTTCATCAGCCAGCATTGCACATTGTTACAGTAGCATAGATCCTGTACAGTATACAGTATACAGTATCCTCATCTTTGGATTCGTTTGCATCCTCTTGCCTTGCCGGCGTACGTTTGACTCTTTATTTGACTATGCAGATAAGCATCGAAGCTTGCGCGGCATCTCCGAGCTACGGCCCTACTGCGCCTCCCCGACCAATGTCTCGACGATCTCCACAGCCCGCCTGAACCTGGCTCTATCTTCCTCTGTGGGTTGTACAGTGCTTGTACCGCCTCCACACCCTCCAGGGCCGCCGTTCATCCACATGAGATCATCACAGCCGAATGCAATACTCGTATCCAACTTGTAAATATCCTCGCTACCCGGCGGTGATTCGGTAGGAATTGTCTTCAAGACGTTGTACAGTTCGTCAACAAGTTCGACCGTCTCGGGATTCGACGCGGAGAGGGACTTGGGCGCAGCATCCTGCAGCGAAGGTGTCCCGTCTGTGCGTACTGCGGTAGTGATCTGTAGATCGGAACGTTGGGGAGATCCCGTCACTGTGAAGACTGCATTAGGGGTCGGTGGTGCGAATCCGCCGGCGATGCCTACAGTTAGCATTATCATCCACGTCTGGGTTTCAGTATGCACTATACTCATTATACTTACCTTTCTGTAGCCGTAAAGAGAATTCTCTCGGCGCCATGTTAAACTTTCTTCCAAGGCGATGATGGTTTAAGACAAGCCTCATTGGCAGCTTTCATAGATTTTATACTTCAGCGACCGCAGCTTGGTGGGAGCGGCTCATGCCAATCACGTCAGTCTCATCGTCTCCACCCATCGATATGAAGGTTGATTTTAGCTAGTGAAGCGGTGCAAAATATCTTGTTCGTTTTTATATAGATCGAATAAACGAAGTCATGAAATGATGCAGTCCTCCTTAAAGCTAAGGTTATACATAGTCTTATCCACTGTTTTCTCAATTTTCTTCCAGTCTGATCGGCGCTGAATGAACTCGTACACGTCCTGCAAACCCTGGCATCAGAATCAAAGCAATACAACGAACGAGTCGCCTTACCTCCGGACGATACGCCCCACCATAGCGAGTAACGTCTCGCACGATCTGCGCCAAATCTTTCGCATCTTCGACAACGTATACGTGGCCCAGAAGCTTCAAGTACGAGAACTCAGACGCAATGCTGGGCACCTTGAGCGACGTGATGAAGGCATAATATGCGTTTAGGTCAGCGATAACCTGGAAGCCGCCATTAAGAGATATGATCTGCCGTTTGATATGCTTTTGTAAGATGCTGTCCTTCGATAAGCCATCACAGTCCCAAGACAAGAGGCGATAACATACGCTATCAATCGAATCCCAATCTCCTGATAGAACACTTCGAGAACCTCTTTACTGGTACTACCTTTGAGTAGCTGGCAGTGCATCTGTAGGCACTTGATCGCTTCTCTGCAGCCCTCGGTAGGCCCGAGCTCGAGCGGTTGGTCCTCTGGCGGGTAGTATTCACGAGGCTTGGTGTGCTTGGTGATAATATGCTCGACCTGATTCATGAGCGTCTCGGTGCCCATGTTCAGGCCCGCGGCGACGGAGTCATCAAGGATGTCCTCAAAGTGCTTCTTCTCGCGTACAGCAGTGTTCAGGAAATCGGTCTTATCTATGTGTGGTACCTGTGTTGCTCGTGCTGAGCCAGGGCGCGGTATTTACTGTTCAATCCTGATTTCACGCACCAGCTCTTTGTCAAAGTAAACCTGTACCATCGACTGCATTGTATCTCCCATATGCACCAGCTCGAAGAACTGGAGCAATGGCGCGACACTAGTGGTCTCTTCGTGATCTGCTGGCTGGTATGCCCTCATCTGCTCGGCCGCCCTATGCAACTTCAGCAATATTCATAACACCACTGAAGATCGACATACCTCTCGAACCCAGGTTTGATGTGCCGCTCGCCTAAAGCCTGCAGGAATAATACAAAGATTTCCTCCACTGTATCGTGCACACGGCGCCCGTACTGGCCCGGATATCCTGCAAAAGTCTCGCAGCGTTTTAACGACTCCCGGTCTGTGTGGATGAGCTCCAGAGCTATGTCGAGCGATAGTAGCATCTCGAACTGGTCAAATGACGACCCCGAGGGCACGGGCGTTGTTGCGCGTGTCGAGATGCGCGTTGAATTTGAATCAGACGAGAGGGAAGGTGCGAGACTTGGGGATGGAGATATCGTAGAGGTCAACGAAGCAGATGCTACGCGGCGTAAGCCACAAAATTTGTGAGGTGATAAGACTGGCGACCCACATCGTACATGTTTCTTTTCTCGAACCGTCTCTTTCTCCTCATCTTCCTGACCGTTTTCATCTCCGATATCAAACACAGTTGCGTCAGTGCCCGCCTGACCGAACTCCGCATAGCCGTCTCTCCCAAGGGCACCACTCCCACCCCAGCGTTGGGGGTTAAGCATCGCAATGCCCTGTACCGCGGCATTCCCACCTGTCGTCAATGCGGCGCCGAAGGCCTTGCCCACGGCGACAGTCGTACGCGGTACGATCGTAACAGGCAGTAATAGGACATCAGTAAAGGACGCAAGAACGTTCCTCTTGACTTGCGCAGGGTTGTGCGAGCTAAGGAAACGTGCCTGTTCGTGTGGGGCGGTTGGTGTCGTAGCTTGCTGAGATAGCTGCGTGCATGCATGATCGGAGTCCTATGACAACCACTGATCAGGAAATAGACGAACCGTTCTCTCCCATGCACGACATATCCGGTCAAAACACAACTTAACGTATTCAACTTCCTCATCAAGATACTCGTCCATGTTTGGTTCAAACATCCGATATCTGTGCTAAGTGTCATGTGGTAAACCATACGCATGCATATTTGTAAAACTTACACGACATCTTCCGCACGGGTACGAGTCACCGCGGTAGCAGGACGCGCGCTGGAGACTTCCACGATTGCCTCCACCATACGCCAGGCCTCGCGAAAACTTGCAGCGGACGCCTTCAGGAAAATCTCATTCGATATCTCGCGTGCCCGCGTCAATAGCGAGGTGGTGTATTCACCTACCTACAAACTCCGTGGTTCAGCAAGATACGAGATACATGTGTTCCTCGACTCACGACTTCATTCGCCAGTCTCTCTGAGAATGAGATCAAAACGCCTGCGTCCGGGGGAAACACACGAACAGCACGCCCTCCTTGTTCTTTAAGCACTCTCATTGCATTCGCAATGAACGCATCCATAGCGTCGAAATCCAGTTGCTCATCCTTCCTAAGCGACATTAGGATGATAAATCATGTAGCCTCGGGGTGACGCACGTAAAGTTATCCAGCGGATCCCATTTACTCTGATGTTCATAAAATATCTCATGCTTGTCCATCCATGCTCGCGCAAGCTCCCATGAACCCTCCGACAGATCCCACACACCCCAGCTGGCTTGCGCAACCTCTGCCATTGCCTTTTCATCCCCATTGCTGTCATTCGCATCAAATGCTGTCAGCAATGCTTCGCCAAAGAGATCTATAGCGGCACGGAGCGATGACTGTAGTGTTTCCCATCTCCGTAGTGGCTTGACCCTGGGCGACAGAAATAGTGAGAGCAGACGCAAGACAAGTGATTGTTGGCTAAGGGGCGGTGCTGGTGCAGGGAAGAGTGCACTAAGGATTGTGTGTGGGGGAGATGACAGGGCAGAGACAAAGGGTTTGAGTAGACTGTGCGCACGAATGTATCGAGAGCGGAACGTTGGTCTGGGAGTCGTCCGTGTCACAGTCGTCGAGCTTTGATTAGATACACCGGTAAAGCCATACGCGAAATCGTCCATAGTGTCTGGAGGGGCATTGGCTGTAGTGAAGTCTCCAAAGTCATCGTCGGCGCCGTCGACAACTAGAGTCGGAGGGAGGCCGCCTTTGCGTATCGCGTTCCGGGCCTTGGACTGGGACTCGAGTTCGTCTAGAACAGCTGAGAGGCTGAGTCGCTCCGCGCCGAACGCCCGCCACCGTTTTTCCCACACTCGCTCGTCGGCGGACAGTCTTGCAAGGGCATGGCAGCTCAACGCATAAGTAGGGAAATCTGGAACTGCCACATATGAGAAGATGAGGATGTGTACGTCCACCGGTAGCCGTCCGATGAGAGAAAAATTAGCAGGAGCTCCGGAAGTTGAGAGCTTGGATGCGCTCTTTGCTGCTGAGGATGGAGTCGAGTATAATTTGATGGGTTCAAGAGTGGTAAACCTGTCCATAGTATGTACAGTAGTATATCATCGTACTAGGCAAGCGTAGCCCATTGCGCTTCGGGTGCTGCGGCTGTGGGCATTTAATGGAATGAGGCTGCATAGAACCCATTTAAAGCACGGGCACTTGGCGCAGTGGTAGCGCGCTCGCTTTGCATGATCACGTGAGTCGGCTTGCGATAGGTCGAGGGTTCAATCCCCTCAGTGTCCAGCTATTTTTTGCGTTTTGCCTCCAAACTTGCAGGGCTCCCATTGTATTATATATATATATATATGTGGTAAACACACAGTAAATGGCCGTAAACATTTATTGAGTATGGTCTGTTCATCAGGTGGCATCTGCGCATTCTGTATCTCAAGCACAGTGTCATGGCTGTTCCTATGGCCTGCTAGTGCCTCTTGCACAAACAGTCCCGAGTGGCCCAGGCAGGGGCAGCATCGCGAGACAGCACTATAACGTGAGGTAGGACCTACGGAGGTGACTGTGAGGCTTGTGCGAAGCTTGCGGGACTGCTATTAAAAAGCTAGCGCACTGGCCTCACCATTTGAGGGTGTGCAGCTGTCAGCTTAGCACTTTTGGGGTGGCATGACATACATTTGCATTAGGGCTTCGAGAGTTAGCCTAGAGAAAGCTGCCACATGGGTGCAGGGTAACCCTAGCGTGTGGGGAAATCTTTCCACTTGCCTTTAATATCACGTGCAACGCTGTCATCGCTGAATGAGGTAGAGTTAGTCTAGATCTCCCTCTTGAGTGAAGCTCGGGCTCACGACGGCATGCCGCACCAACAGTATCACTCTCGCAGGCAGACTGTGCTTACCACAGACTGCATGTAGAGGATCAGTCAATACATACACCGTATTTATCTCTCTGGCACCCGCCTCCAAACCGCGCTCAGTATAGGTCACGACGGAAAGAGACGAGATGAAAGGGGAAGCGAGGGAGCGCTCATAGGCCCCGGATGCGCATGGGTGAGGCGCACTCTTCGGCGCAATACATTAAATTTGTTAGCAAGACTACAGATGCACAACACTAAGACCTTTTACAAGCAATGAGAGAAAGCATACGTTTACTGTGTGTAAATGTCTACGCCAAGTTTACGAAAGTTCACTTACACACAGAAACAGTGAACAGTAATGCACGTTTATACACAGCAAACAAGCAACGAACCTTAACTGCGAAGCTACTCACCTCTCCTGGCCGTGGCGTGCCGCGTCTCCCCTTGGCGCTTACCTCGTGGCGCCGACAGACGCGTACGTCGTCCAATGGCGGTTCGTCTTTCGCTGTGTAACCACCATCTCGTTTTGCGCCATGAGTGCTCGCCAGCCATTTGTCCCGCAGCTGAGACCTTCTTCCAGGATGTCGACAGGCACTGGTCCAAGTCTTGACTCTCATGAGCAAAATAACTCTGGAGACACGTCTCCCAATGGCCCTCTCACGGACTCTGGTGACTCGGGATCTTATCATAAGCCCACTTCTCCGCAGGATATCCTAGTCTCGATCGCATCTCCTCTTGCCGGCATTAGCAAGCCGCTTAATATAGCTGGACTCACAAACTCGAAGCTTCGCCATGCTCGCAAGTCCCTCGACGACATTTCCTCTCGCGTTTATTCTCCTAGACCTCCCCTTACCCAGCATACGGCTCGCACTCCAGCTTCTGTCAGCTTTTTCTCTGCAACTTCTGATTCTGCGTCTATCCCATCGTTCCGTCTACCGCTTGCTCAACTTGCTTTCAAGTCTCGTCCTAGTACTACTGCCGACCAAATCACGGCCAACCAGACGCATATATCCTCTTTGCGCCCTGATACCGACGGATTACGCACTGTCCAGGCGAGCAATTACATCTCTTCCCCGCCATCTGGCTCCCCACGTCACGGGAATACGCGCTCATCTCTCGAGAATATCTGCGAAGAGGATGAAGGAAAGCTCAACGATACTTGCGGTGCCGGAAATCCTGAGCAAGATTTGCATCGTCAACATGACTCCAAACGTCATGCAGCCGCTCAGTCTGAGACATATGACACCGTCTACGTCTCTCCGGAACAGCGGCCCACCAAACCGCCCCTTCGTCGCGCCAAAAGACACATCGAGCGTATCGAAGACGTGGAATCGGAATCCAGTTCCTCGAAACGCCCTAGAATTGACAATCAGGAGGTGCGCTTGTATCTTTGGCCCTTCAAGGAGTCGTTTGAATATTATTTGTTTGCGTTGTACCCAGGCTTTGTGTGACCACGACGACTTGAGGTTTGATCTCGGCACTCCGCCCCCGCCCCCACCTTTCAGCCTTCCAAGTATGCATACGCCTTCCCCACCTCCTTATATGCGCCAGCACCCTGGAGATGTGCAAGAACCCGAGATTAAAGACAATGCGATCCGTCGCCTACTCGGACAAGACCTTGATGCCTACGCCAGCGCACATATATCCACCTACGAAGAGTCTAAACAGAGGTGGTCAGAGTGTTCCCAAGAAGAGTGGATGACCGGAGCAAACGGTACTTCAATTCCCTATAACACTAAGGCTTTCCAGGGTAAATATGGGCAACTGCTATATGCTGACCACCATGTGCACCAGAATTAACCGAGAAGTTTACGAAACTGATCGATTTCGTGAGTGACTAATCCTCTCGCTCTACGCGTTCACTCAAAATCACCCACTGTAGGTTAAAGATCACATGACGTAGGTTCATCTAGCCACTTCACATACCGCGCTCTAACGCTGCTATGCACACAGGGCAAAACTCGGGCTATATACGTCGCTGCATTCATCGCTTTCTGCACATCGTACGATGCTTGCTGACCGAGAAGAGATGCTGAAGAGTGTCAGAGACTCACTCGCGCGGGATGGCGACAAGTTTGTCTCGGGCAGGATCAGTACTTCGCATGACGAGGATGAGGTCAAGGAGAACCCAGAGCTTTGAGTTGCGAGGATACGGCCAGAGAAGCCCACCTCAGCATTCTGTAGATTGCATTTGTACGTATCGCACGAGTCTGGCTCAAGACAGTCTGTTCCTCACCACACTGGTACTTGATGGACTACATTCAATCACAGAGTAAGTGCGAGGCACACTCGCAAAAAATCTGGCGTGCGTGCGGCATATGCTGACATCGCGTACACAGCATTATCACAGCCCGCCTGCCGACAGAGCGGATGTCGTATGTCCGCCCGTAGGAGACTTTATCGCATGTGGTTGCGGTAGGGTGGGACGTAGACATTGGGTCATTATCCATAGCTCTACGAGCTTTGGAACTCTAACATGACTCGACCCGGTCTTGCATTGAGTGCCGTTATGGTACGGCTGTTAGGACATTCTCGAAAATCGTGCTTGTTGTTGATCCATGCCTTTTCATTGGCGTTAAGCTGACGAGCATGCTCTCGCTTGCCCTTACGTTCAGTCTCAAGACGTGCACACTGACCTCGACACGAAGTGACTAGATCACGGACCCCGCGAGTACGGCTTGCCGCTCAAACCTGTTCACATCCATTATACTATCCGGCTCGTATGTCTTGCAGTCGCGGTTAATCCCCGGTCGCAGGTCCTGCTTATGCTTTCCCAGTATATTCTCAGTGCTACTATTCCCAATCACGTCTACCAGATGTCTCATCTCTGCGTCCATCGTGCTCGTGCGTGTGTTAAGCCGCCTCCGTGTCCACCTTATAGTGAATTTTGTGAGCGGCAATGACACTATTTTTCTCGCGCTCTGTGCTTAAGCTCAGTCAATTTCGTATGAAAGTCTAGCTAAGGATGACGCACTTGAAATTTCGGAGATGGTGAGGCGATGCAACTCTCCGGTTCCCTCTGCTAGCGCTGTGGTGAGCATTTGGATCTAGTCCCTTACTGTGAACGAGTAGGCCTTACCTATAGGCATAGCCGTCGCCACGGGGGTGAAGAGAAGTACCAGAGCTGCAACGAATACTACTGACAGGGGTTGCATCTTGTCGTGAAGTATAGATGGTGGGCAGACCACGGATTTCAATCGCAGTGCTATTTATCAATCTGGGACTGCGCTCGTCCCATGGCGCACATCTTTCTCCCTTATCATGTGGAAGCTTCTCTTCCGAGACATGTGCTCTTCGATCAAGGCAAACAGGCAAGAATGAAGCTTGGAGAAACTTGAAGCTTTGAAGCCTGACCACTCGAGAACTTCCATGATGATGAAGACCGCGAGCCGCGCATCAATTTGGTTCGAGCATGCAGGGAGAGCGGGGATTGGCTGGGAACACTGGTGTTCATATGCTCTAGAGACGCGCTTCGCCGCCAGAACTCCAATGGCGGAGAAACGGGAAAAGTTTCGGGCCGTTGATCCCAGAAACGACTGGCCGCAATAGCAGGACTCTGGTTTCCCCCGCATGTCCCGCGCCCGCGCGGGCAATCTTCTACTGCATAGGAATATTTGGCTTTTGAGCAGGATTCATTTCGAAGCAGCACGCTTTGAGCAAACGTTTAGAATGTACCGGTATATTTGGCGCTCACAAAGCTCCCAGAAACGCATCTTTGTGCGTCATGAATCAGATGAAGTCTTCGACTCGTCGACATGATAGTGGATACTAGAACCACGCAAAATGCTCATCCTCTCTGTGTCCGCTCGTCAGCAAGGCGTTCAGCCATCGTGACCTAGTCTGGCTTACCATTCAGGAGTTTGAGCGTAGAAACGCGGCGGAGTGCCTCAATATCCCCCGTTAGCGTTATAGCACCTTGTCTTCGGCCGTCATTAATATTTCAGTTAGTTGTGGAGTATCTTCGAACCCAATTAGCCGTAGTGTATGTCGCTGCGGGGCGGAGCATGGAACTCGCGATAGTTAACTTTTCTCCCGTATATGCGGCTGCCGATAAGGGTCGTCGCATATACGACGATGTATCGTCTTCTCTAGCCGTGCATGGCAGGCGCAGAGCATGTTATATCGCCGCCCGGGAGCTCACCTTTCTGCGCGAAGCACGGACAGAAGCTGGTGAACAGAGACCGTGAGTATACCGTCCTGCACGTGTACTCTATTCGCTACTTACGTTATCGGGCAGTTGACTCAGGACCAAAGTAATGGGCAGGTGCTGGATCCGTGCGGCGATTATTTCTCAAACCCGGGCCGCTTGTGATGGACTGTGAAGGGGATATTCTTCTCGGGGCGGTACGCTTTTCTCAAGGATGGCAGCCAGAACCTGACCGAGCGTATCTTTGTGGCGCACTGTTCCACTTGGTGGGGTTACGATCGTCCCAACCAACTTACCATAAGTCAGCCCCGTTTGGGAGGTCTCCTCGATGACGACCGGTGGGACTCGTTCGAAACGGATAGCTTTAGCAAGGTCGGGCCGCACAATCGCCCACTTCAGATCTCGATGAAGCACCGGCCGTACTGCTTGGACGTTATCCGAGTCGGCTTTGTTGCGAGCCTTGCACATCATATCGGGCATTGTCTCCGATATCTGAGACCAAGTATGCTATGTCACGGGTATACAACACTCGAAGAAAGTCATACAACGCTCAACAGCGCTGGGAAGTGGATGCAGGCAGCAAGTGAGATAGGGATGGCGCATGAGTGCGGAGACTGGACGATGGTGAGGAGGTGCACGAATACACATCCAGCTGATGACTGTGATTCGCCTGACTGCATATGATGGAAAACGATTGTTAACCATTGGCAGTATGATACACTCAACTTAGTTGAAATTTACGCTGTTCATGAGAGCGCGGTAGTCTCAAATTGAGGAGAAATGCAACGTTACTGCATCGGGGCATGGTACGGAGAAAAGAATGAAGTATTATACTATAACACAATATGAGTATGATCACTGACGTCAGGAACTTGGTGCTTACCAGTTGCATTCCATCATAGCTCAATCTCACGGACACCGTCCTTGTCTACTATCTTGACCTTGAAGCGGGCGGGTGACACTACCAGCCGTTTGGACACCTCATCTATGCATCGCTTTAGAGTGGCAATGCCCTCTTCAACAGTTGCCTCCGGGTCATGATATCTGTGCGAGTACATCAGTTATCAACATACGAGCATAATACTCTTATACTCACTTATCGAGGAGTGAAAGCGTGAAGTAGCTTCCATAGCCGTGCGCAGCGAAGGGCACCTCTGCAAGTGTACCAAAGTAGTCCATCCAGTAGAGATGCGGCATGTACGTGCTCGTGTCGTATCCGCCGAGGAGCAAGTTGACAGAATACGGCTTCCGACTGCGCAGCGAGTCTGCAAGCGACCGTCGGATCCAAGAGGCGGCGGATGGCGGGCGGAGAGGGAAGTTGTTGCGAATGTGATACAGACGGATATTCCGTTCGATGTATTCCGCGAATTGCACGGTGTCACCTGGCAGACAGAAGGTTAAGTTATAACGGGATACCAAGTGTAAGGAGCCCGACACACCAGGCTCTCCGGAGTAGGCCATGAGTAGGCACGGACTGAGCTCTTTGATCTTGTCTACATCAGTCTTGACCTTGATAATTGAGTGCACGGCGGTGGTGTCAGCGGCGAGGAGTACATAGCCTTTTCCCGTAAGTGCGAAGGCGGTCTCCATCGTGGCTAATGTGGAGGCGGAAGTGGTGGTGGATGGGCGGAAGAGCAAAGCCCTACTCGTGCAGGACGCGTCACTTCGCTAAACGCCCACACACTCGCGACTGTCAAATAGGCTGACTCAGCAGATATCCCTCGCACAACTCCTTCAAACTTCGTCGTCGTCGTCGTCACCGCCGTCGTCACTCTGGCTATCGTGCACAACTTCCAGGAATCTCACCAACGTAATATTAACGAGATGCCACAGATGAGCGAGCTCAAGGCACGTCGACGCGCAGACTATCCTTACTCTCTCTCGTATAGGACTCGCTGGTCAGTAGCATTTTACATCATCGCTTGCATAGCTCCCGACGATGTACTAGGAGCGACAATGACCAATACGCGCATATAAATAACTCTGTTTACTACCACTTCTTCGACTCTATCATCAACACTTATCTCATTCATCACTGCGGCCTCCCGCCTCGGACTGCTGATGCACCACTCATCGGTCTCGTCGTCTCCTCCTTTTGCCACTTCTTCGAACCACTATCGTTTCCATCTGTACTTGAGCTCGGCCTTCGTGTTAGCAAGCTCGGTAAGAGTTCGGTAACCTACGAAGTCGGCGTATTCGGGGAGGGCAAGGACGCACCAAGTGCAGTCGGAGGCTACACTCACGTCTTTGTGGAGAACCAGAGTAGAAAAAGTACGCAGATGGGCTCAAGGACAAGGAAAGGGCTCCAGGGACTGCAGTCGTCTATCCCAGTACAACTGCGAGCAAAGCTATAGGAAGTTATCGATGCTCATCTGTGCGCTCGTTGTTCTTTTGCCAGTGCGGTACTCGTCATGCTGGACTTTAGAGGGCCCGCCGGTATGTGATTCCCGGAGTTGTCCATTTCCTGTGCTGAGCCTTGCAGTACGGCGCAAAACTGTCAATACTAAGATTTGAGTGCCTGGATTCATACATAGTCTAATCCCCCGGTACTACTCCAACTCAGTACCAGCCGGCTTCGACCCTGAAGAAATTGATCGCTACGAGCCTTCAGTCGCCGTAATAGCTGTCCGTGTTCGGACGCCAGAGGTCGCGAGTATCTTGAAAATCGAGCATGCCGTGCAGAGCGCTGTAGACCTTGTTGATCCGGCTCCAAGTTGTCGCCATGCAAGCGACGTTGATGGCAACAGCTAGCACGACAAGGACAATTGTCCAGACAGCCAACGAGGAGACGGAACGGTAGTCGCGATAGCCGTCCTCCCGCGGGTGGCGGAGGCTGTCGAACTCCTTCTCGACATCATCCTGCGCAAGCGGTGTGTACTCTGAATCTTGCGTTGCCATGCCTACATATAACGTGAGTGTGACAGAATCTGTACGAGTTCTGACCAGGACTGACCGCTACTCGTGATGCGCAGGGTGGCCTGTGCAACGGGGAGAAAGAGTGGGTTTAAGTACCTATAGCATGGATCGTGATCAATTAGACCCGGAAAGCGGCGCTGCCTCCTGGCAAGTAATGCACATCTCAGGCCAGTCCCTCGTGTACGCGGCGTCTTTGCTAGTGACCCTGATAACAGCCTAAGTGTGGCACATGCTCTCAGCGAATCTGTTACCTGCCGTATAGCCGACATATTTGAGCATGTGCTGCTTGCAAAATGACCCATTTGTTCGCGGATGTTGCGTATACGGGTTCGCTCCGTGCGGCGCATGACAGGTGGCTGATGCGAGTTTATTCATTTCCCCGAACGTCCCACGCTCTAGGGTCGCCTGCCGTTATTTATCTCCATATCCCCGCGCCCCTCTCTTCAGAGCTAATCTCAACACAGACCCACCAACATGCTCTCCGACGACCTCTCTGATCTGATAGGATTCGGGTGCGAGGCTGTCCTTTGGGGTATGTGCATTCTTTGTGACGGCATTCGTGCGCCTAACGGTCGAGATCGGCAGGCATGTACTGTATCCTCTTCATCGTCTCGATTATCGTCATGCTCTGCTCGTCGTACTCGCCGCGATCGAATAAGTTCATTTTTTTCATGAACTGCTTTCTTTTTACCTGTGCAACGACGCACTTTGGGATGACTTTTAACAGTTTCTATACTATCCTGGTGCGCCCGTACGTCTCATTCCAAGCGCTTCCGCTCACCCTATGATCTATCACAGGGAAGCACGGGTGTCGATGGCTATGCGAATGGGTCTCCTGTCGGCTTTGGCGAGAACATCCTCATTTCCGTCACAGACTTCGTAGGAGAATGCATTCTTATGTACCGCTGCTGGGGCATTTGGGGCGGGAACCTCTGGGTAATAGCAGTCCCTTTCACCGCTTCGCTCACAGCCCTTGGTGCGTTGCTGCACGTTGCTTCTACGTACAGACGAACGCTCATGGTGGCGAATTCTAGCTTGCTTCTGTGGTGGCATCGGTCTTATCTTGCAGATTGCTCCCACTTCACCGTCACCCCCACCTGCAGCGCAGCCACTCGTCTTCGCAGCGTACATTCTCCCGCTGATCGCAAACTTCATGCTTACGGTCCTCATTGCCGGACGTATCTGGTGGCTGACAGGCATAAACACTTACACCGTCACATCGCTCACCGGTAGGAAGAGCATCGCGTTTAAGACCGCGATGATCATCATCGAGTCTGGGGTGCTCTATTTCGTCGTGCAGCTCGTTTACTTGACCGTCTTTGCGGTGGGTAACAGCTCAGACCAACTCATGTCGCTTGTCGCTGTGCAAGTCTACGTATGTCGTTCCCTGATGGACCAGCTTCTTTCGTTAATATATGTGGGCCGTAGGGCATTGCCCCAACGCTCATCATCATCCAGGTTGGCTTGGGCTTCTCGTCTGAGGAGTCGACACGCCCGACTATGACGAGTACCGGGCTTTCATTCGTGCACGGAGGTCTTAGTCAAGGCACGACACGCACAACGACGAGCGCCCCGACGAGCGATATGCCATCGACGACGCGCTTCGGTAACAGCGAACCCGATATCATGATCGCGGGCAGCCGAAGCAACATTGAGTTCTCGGAGAATCCGGAGAAGAAGGAAGCGTTCTTGGTGTCCGCTGTGTAAGCCAACCTGTCGTTTGAAATCCCCAGCTATATGGCGCTCTTTTGTTACACTTGCCTTATTCAATTGCTTTCTACTTACTAAAACTCCGCGTCATCTGAAGCTACGTTGCGCCTATAGGCTGCGATCCGCCGCCCTAGGTTTGTACATCGAGATCTACACCTCTTCTGAACAATGCTTGGCGACTGAAGGTTTATTTGAATTTCTGCGTTTTCGACAGTTCAGGTCCGTAGGATCAGTGCAAACGAAGACGCTACGCTAAAGTACACTAAACTGGGATAATTCGTAAGTCGTGAGGGGTCAGAGATTGTTCCATGGGACGATCTGAGCTTCATCCCAACTTTACTCTCATATACAGTCTGGGGTGATGCAGTCATCTGCAGGGTGCGCATTCATATACCGCCTCACCGCCGTCCAGTCCCGACACTCATGCACCATCCCATATCCGCCAGCCGCATGCTCCCAGATCCCACTGGTATTCACGTGGGGTTCGTCTTCCTCGAGCGTCGTGTCCGCGCAGCAGAGCACGCTCTGGCGGAGGTAACGCAGGCAGTGCTCGATGTGGTGGGCGAAACCGGTGCGGTTCGTGACGAAACCGACGCGAATGACGTCCAGGCAATGCAGCTGGTGCATCATCGAGATCTGGAATGTGCGGTCATGCGGGCCCACTTTGCTAAAGCCGTCCGTCTCAAAGAGCGAGCCCCATTGGGCATCATCGAGTAGGCCCCAGCCGTCGGGGTCTTCCCACACAATCCCGACGCGCCCGACATTGATAGGCAGCTGGTCCGGGTGGTCATTGCCCCACCAAGCTAGCAAGCGTGTCAGCACTGGCGTTTCAGAGACATGTGAGGGACCATACAGTATTCTTTTGGAGACGGCGGTGTTATAGCACGCAGGCGGAGGTCGTAGCGGTAGGTCGTTACCGCATTGAAGACCGTGACGAGAAAGAGGGCGAGCGAGAGCAACAGTACTGTCGAGAACGCGGCCATGATGTGGGACCGGTGGTGCTCCGGTGACTTGGAGAAGAATCGTTGTATATGTAAGAACAGGTTCGTTTTACGCTTTACGGAAAAGATCCCGATTCAGATGCGCAAGGCAGTCTGCTAGCCCGTGCGTAAACATCGCTGCAGAAGGAGCCAGGGATGATCTGTGCCCGCCCACGCTGCGTGCATTTGATTTACCAATTTCAGAAGTTCCGAGTACTCGGGCTCACTAGGGAAAGGAAGACGTACCGACAGCCGGCATCCGTTCTTATCGCTGAGCCAACAGATTTCTCCAGAGATTCGAAGTTACGTGCCCAAATTCAGGCCATGGCCTTAGTCCGTCACCTGCCAGCGCTCTTCAAGTTGGCGCAGTGGAGGAAATAGAGCGCGAGTTCTGATCCATTGTTGGTAAATGGCATGCTTGTGCTATGACATATCGGAGAGCATCTCATCCGGTGCTAACGGTGCTCCGGCCCTAACATAACGTTCGCAGAACAGTCTGTAAGTGGGTATTCTCATTCGCAACGGAAACCTCGGTGGCCCACCTATTCAATGGCGGACTCGGCAAGCGCGCCATATCTATTGTGTATTGGCCTGATCTTCCAGGTTTGTCCGTATAGGAAGAGGGGTCGCAGTCCAAAGTGCACATTACACTTACACTTACACCTTGTTTGACGTAACTTTGGATGCTGCATGAGACTAGCAGACCGGTTATAGACACAGCGTCCAGAATGAAATTCAAGCAAGGTCAAATCCTATGCAACTTGCCCTTTCCTAGCCTTGGTTAGCTTGCACGAGACCGACATCGCGTCTTCCAGCGGGCACTGCCCAGGCTTCGGCCTAGCAAACGCTGCACCTCTTCGTGAGAGTCACCGCCCATGCCAGCTGGCGAGAAGAATGATGCTGATACATCTCTTCGCCTCTTCCGTGAGACCGGACGGCCACACGTACTACCGCTGTCGAAGAAGCTTTAGGGTACGTTTCTTATAAGGTAAGTGTTGCTAATGAATGACCTTTACAAAGAGTGGTAATGCCTCAGCTGTGAGCACAATGTGGTGACTTCATCCGAGCGGCTAAATTCATGAAGCGCCTCTGTCTGGCAAAAGAATGTGGCGTAATTATATGTCAAGTGCACCTCGATATTACCCAGCCGCAATTGTGACCACGTATTTGTCATGAGTGCCTCGAGAGATTGTTATAGGAGCTTGTACAATCCGGCTGTTCGTCATCAATCAGAAATCTAGACATAGAACCCACCTATGATTACTGTCGACGCTGAATATTTTCCCGGGGTTCTTCGCGGAGAACATGTGGTGTCGTCTGGGGCAAAGGGTCTTCTCGTTGTCTTCGGCACCCGGGCTACCTAGACTCTCCTACTAATGGATAGGCCAGAAGCACTTATTGCCGAAGCATAGTGGGATGGAATGCCTCCGGAGGCAAGCACTAGGGCGTCATAATCGCGCTTAGCCGATGCTTAAACGCAGAGGTGTGGGCACGATCACCAGCGGACTACCGCGATTCATTGCCCCCGCAGTATTCTGGCATGCACTTCTCCACATTTGTTGTATATCCGTTTCTGGCCGTTGGTCTAGCTAGCGCGGCACCTATCGGTACGGATCGAGATTATGATCACTCGTGCGGCCAAGCTAACTTTGCGTACCTAGCTCACCAACGTGGGCCTGAAGTCGGCTTACTGATCGGTAAGCCTCGTAAAATTTCGTGAGCAAGACAGACAGAGGTGTAACCTAGGCACAAAAAAGGGGACGGACGGATCTATCTGCGCACACCGCATTCATTACAACGTGAACGAGACGGTGTAGGGCGAGGATGTACTTCTCGGAACGATGGCATTGCAAGATGTGTTTTGGGGAAGGATGAAGGCCAGATTACCACCGGATTGAGGGGTACGGACCCGCAACACTTGGTTATCCGCACCCGTTGCATACAAAGCACTACCAGACTTGACAGTACCCGTGTAAGATTCTCAACCACAATTGAACTCACACATCCTCGTCGTAGTTCATGGGAGCCCATACACATCGTTCTACCGCGACATCTACAAAGCATTCAGTACGAGACAAGGAAGCGCATCTTACAAGTGACGGCTCGCTCACCGACATGGCCACGGGGCTTCACCGTTCCGCCCTCGGACCGGACGTGTCCTTGCCATCGAGATAAAAGCATACCAATAAATGATATCGGACATAGCTTCATTGTGTCTTGCTTGCTTGCGAGCGTTAGACGAGACGGATGCATCGAGTTCCAAGGCAAGGCATGCGTCTCGTGATAACACACTAGCACCGAGCACAGCACGTAATGTTAGTCCAGCGGGACGATATCAGGTGCTCCTTCGAGACGTTGCTTCTCAGCCAGTATTCCCTGTTTAACCACTAGCGATATTAGCCTTCTCACGTTGCGAGGCATTTCTCACCCCAATTACATGCTTTCTTCTGGCTGTCGTAAACTTAGCGAGTGCAGCACCTTCCAGAGACGCCAGAGATGCCTCTCCGTTCATTCTGGAAGACAGAGCGTTAGCTTCTAGAGCGCACTTCAAGGTTGTAATGGAGCGGTCCAATTGCTTCGGTACGGGAGCATGACGAAGTGGGCGAGGGGGCGTGATTCCCGCACCAGAGGACTACGAAAGCGGAGCGTTCCCCCGGTGGTCTGGTTGGAGGGCACGAGGTCCGCTACAAAGCGGATGAATCAAAGCACGATGTGTGTATTGCGCTGGTACGATCGTGAGATGACTTGTACCTAGCTTTCGCTCGCACATTGGTCGTAACCAGGCAGCCACAACTTCCAAGTGGTCGACTCGGCCGCGGACTTAGCAGCACCGAAGTGCAGCGACAAGGACATAACGCTGCCTGCTCCGACGCTGCGTGTGCAGCACGCGGCATTCCTGAGCAAAATTGCACAGCATGAGTTGCGAAGATAGACTAGTAATAGTAGCCTACCATGTAAGGGCATAGTTAGCTCGTCGATAAAGCCTTAGGGCACCAACAGCTCGTCTTGGCACGCACATGGAAGTGGTCTCGGTGTGATTGTACACCTGAACCTAAGCTTCAATCTAGTGCAATAGATGGCGTGAACGAGAGCTATATGGTTTTGGGGCCATCGAAGCCGGCATACTCCGCTCACACCGTACATATAAACTCGTCACACGGCTGAGTATTCCTCCATTCGCTTTTGCATAATGCGCGTCGTCACCTATATCGTGTACCTCCTCCTGCCGGCTGCTGGTCTGACCAGTGCAATGCCCATGATCAGTGAGCAGCTATACTTCTGCTAACAGGAGCTGTACTGAAAGTATGCCTGTCAGTGCGCCCGAAGGACGTAGCCGAGGACTTCGGCACCGTAGTCCCGGGAAATCTGCAAGGTAAGTAAGGGGTATCTCAACTATGGACGAGGACTCACCGAAAAATAGAGCGTTCACCGGCAGGCGGATGTCCAGTATTGGCTCACAAGATTCATTACACGGTGGGCGAATCCACTTGAAGGCTAGAGGTGAGGCGACAATCATTTCGGTCAGTCATTCTCACAACTCACGAATTCAGAGTAAGCAAGGGTTGGCCATGAGGATATACACAAACGTAACGTGGATAGGGTCCGTAGGCGGTAAGCGGTAGTCGGGATGAAATGCGGCAGATGTAGTTGTGTATGATGACATCATGATGACTTAACCATACACGCCGCAACTCGGACGCCAGCTGATCACAGCTAACCTCGATGAGCGAGAGATCCCATATGTTCACAAGAAACGGGTACAAGGATAGTTCAACGGGAGGCTGCCTATTATTTGCTATGTCCGACAGGCTCTCTGACCATCTGGTGCCCCTCGTGAGTACAATCACGAGACACACTCAAGATACTCACTATGGCAAGCTTTACGGGCTCTTCCGTCCATGTAGGGTTATCGTCACCCAGAATAATGTGGTGCGCAATCTTGAAGCCAAGAGACTCGTAGAATGCTGTGTTATCGCTTACGTTTGAACTGACAAGCCACGTCGCTCGCTCCTCCCTGTCAGCCTATAGCATCTGTTTAGAGGGTATGGTGAAGCGGAGTTTGACACAGTACTCCATACCTGGTCCGTCAGGGTTCGAATTAGAGACGACGCGTAACCCTTGCGTCGATGCTCTCTGATAGTCAAGAGTGCGTCAACACTCAACATGTCCTGCAGACGAGCACCTATGCATTCCTGGGCGCAAATCTTCGCCTTGTCTGCGAATTCTTTTCGACGCTTGAACTAATGTCATGACCCGCCATCCAAAACCAAATGGATATATGCGCACCTTTTTCTGCTCGGGGCTCTCCAGCAAGCTGCTCAGCCCAGAGAGGCGCGTCAGAACGGCTCCAACCAGTCGGCTAAGAGGTGATTCCGGTTTAGTGGATTGAGATGGAGCAAAACCCCTGCATTTCTCGGTGTCAGTCGCAAGGTAAGCTGCGAGCAAGCAAACACGGTTCACCAAATCATCAGCGAATAAGCTGGACCGACGCCCCACAGTTTTCCTTGTCTAATGAAGTTCGCCCACGACGGATACAACAGGATGTAAAAGAGCATTTCCCTTATGGGCGAAGTCTTCTTGTCCTGTCATCGCCGTACAATCTGCGTGAGGCCCAGCCCAAACTCGATGCACGTATGCACGTACTGATGTCCCATCGGTGTAACGGAGCAGAGAATCTATAGTCAATTGCTGACTGCGGGTCACATACACAGAATGCACTACGGCAGGCAAGTCCACTGAGACATCATATTAGCTGCGACGTATAGCAACTACAGATGCAACATACTGAAGCCCAGCTGTCTCGGCCCAAAATCACCGCCCGCACGTATGGGGTCTTGAGAAGCCATTGTCGACCCTGCGTTGCAAAAGCTGCTTCAAAGCCAGGGGGACGACGAACGACGGTCTCGAGAGCTTTCGCACGCGTTGCCCTCGTTGGCGGGCTGATAAGTAGGCCATCGATGATGAGTTGATAGAATGCCATGATCAGCGTTCCTGACACCCACGGTCTATTGTCCACGCTACTCGCTTTCGTTACCTTCCGTAATTGCTGTGCTCAACAACGCCTGGAGCATATTCATGTTATGTCCGAGGTGTCACGCGAATATATACGGCGAGAATGAAAGAAAGAGCTTTCGATCGCAAGTGCCGACAAGTGGTCTGGAAGACCCTTTTTTGGGGGAGAGGGGTGTCGGTAAGTGCGTAGAGCGTGCGCCGGAGCGTTCGGAACTCGACCAAACACATAGAGACAAGAGAATTGTACATGGTCACGATTTACGTTCATGGTCGGGGAATCAAGACCTATATAGGCGCCTTGGGGTCCTACCGATGCGTATCAGGGTTCTTGGGGTCAAGCCCTCAAAGCCCTCCGCCAGTCTCGCCCGCCGAGTAACTTTGGCCTCAGCAAACCCTCTAGACTCGCCCACCAAAGAGCAAGAAGCAATGACTTTCTCACCGGGGTGCCATCCGCGTCGTTCCGTATTGCTCTCACGACATCGTCACCAGTGCAACCGACGTGTGACCTTCACCCTTATTGTGCCAAGGTACCGTGTCCTGTCCGGGATACGTGTTGCGCGCTAGTGGAGAATTTTTTAGGTTCCAGAGGCCAGGAACTGCTGTATTCGGCTCGTACCTTCAAGGTGCTACAGTCCCAGACGCCCTGGACCGGAGGTGATAGGTGAAACATCCACTACTGATCTTGTGGCGACAGAAGCAACTAGACCGTGTTGTATTCTCATCCGGCTATGCGGCCTTGGCAGCGAGTCTAGCACACGAGTTGCATGAGGGACTACTGCAAGCCAGAATGGTGGATTCCTTCTCACACATCCAGGGGAGGTTAGCCAAGGCTACCAAGTGAGTTTGGGCCTCTGTGCAGCGTCTGTACAACATCTCAGTGCATTACATGACCAATTAATGGCGATGACACGATATCGACTAGCGCGGGATGCGAGGAGCATGGCCGCACGACCTGCGAGACCACTGTCATCGAGATGGAAGTTAAGAACTTCGACTGCTTGGCCGGGGCTGGTTGCCCATGGGATACTTATGGAATTAAACGCTGTGCTGCGATACGTTTGTCTCAGAGGAATAAATACACGCACTCGGGGACAGTTCTCGTATGGACACTCTTCCCACATCGCCCTATCGTCCCGATCCTGTAATGCATCTTTTGAAGCTCACCGCATGCATTGTGCTCGCTATTGATCTGACTGACGCGGCACCTCTAGGTGAGGTGAACATATGCGACTAGAGCTTACTGGTACTAGTGGACTTACCTTGGAAATCTAAGTGCCGCAGGGAGAAGCAGTAGTCCAGTCCCAGAATCTCGCGATCAGAGGCTTACAGGGTACACTTTTCCGGGCATGTATAGGGTTATATTCACAGACGATGCGTGTATATTCCATAGCGCTCGGTCGTCTGAACTCACAGGATACACTACCAAGTGGAGGAGCCTGAGT
Source organism: Phanerochaete carnosa HHB-10118-sp (assembly GCF_000300595.1). Classification (NCBI taxonomy): domain Eukaryota; kingdom Fungi; phylum Basidiomycota; class Agaricomycetes; order Polyporales; family Phanerochaetaceae; genus Phanerochaete; species Phanerochaete carnosa. The sequence continues at coordinate 1,911,111 of NW_006767631.1, read as the reverse complement.
CCGAGTCTAGATCTTCATCTTCCTAAAATGTAACATGCACATCAGCTGTATCTTCGAGCATATCAGATACCTTTATGGAAAGTTAATGGATCCAGATTTCATCGCGATAGCGGTGCGAGGTGCTAGCTGGGCACACTAGAGATGCAGTATGGAGATGTGCTTTTATTTCTGGGGTATGAACGTTGCACGTTTGAACGCCAATCACATGCAAGGCTCAGCTGGGAGGTTGACTGGCAGATAAGCAAGGATGCTCACTTCGCGCCTTGCGCACACCGCAGCAGAAGTATTCTGTCTGCCGCAAGACGGGCGCCGCAGGAACTCGCACTCCAAGGACCATGACGGGGCAATGCCGAAGCAAGGGTGATGCTGGAGCGTCGTGACTCGAAACTACCATCTAAAATGCGCGACGCTTGCTTTGGAGTGCTGTATGGATGAGCTATACCACAGGCTGATGCCAGGAGGCCAGACATCGCGAAGGACATGATGATGCGACGCAGAGGAGCGCGGCACTAGATTAAGCGCCCAAAACAGTCACGTGGGACATCGCACGCGTCGTGGACGCGAGAAGTGCGCGCCTGATATATCGCGAATTTTGATGATTATCCCATTCCTTTGACCTCTCTCACCACGACCGATGTCCGACCTCCCTCAACTCCTCCTCGCCTCCCTCAATCCTGTAACAAGAAAACAAGCAGAGCAAAGCCTCCACGCACTCAGTCAGCAGCCAGGCTTCCTCCCCCATCTCCTCCGGCTCGTTCTCGATACATCGCAAGACAGGTCTGTGCGGTTGGCTGCGAGCGTATTCTTCAAAAATGTCGTCAAGAACAGGTGGGACGATGTATGTATCTGTTGACTTTTGTGCTCTTCGACTGCTCAAAGTAATGCATAGGAGGAGGCACCCGTCTCAGAGGTAGACAAGACATCACTGCGCAATGACCTCGTCCCGACCATGATCACGCTCTCTGCGCCCACGGACAAGCCTATTCGAGCACAAATTGCAGAGTCTATCTCGCTGATTGCTAGTGCTGACTTCCCAGAGCCATGGTCTGATCTCATAGACGTGAGTGTTGTCTCCGTACGCCTAGATGCGTCGCTTAACGTCATGACGTCTAGAAACTGGTCAGCTCGCTGTCAAGCACGAATTACGCCATCAATATAGGTGTCCTTCAGACAGCACATTCCATCTTCCAACCCTGGAGAGCCGCAACTCGATCTGATGCGCTGTACACCGTCATCAACTACGTCCTGTCGCGGTTCAGCCAGCCATTTTTGCAGCTTCTCGAGCATACCGCAGAATTGCTTTTGAACAGCGTTTCTGGAGATGCTACTTCGACTCCAAATCTGCGCGCGCAGTCGATGCAGCTACTTGTTGAACTCTTCTACGACTTAACGTGCCAAGACCTGCCTCCTGATCTTGAGGACAACCACGCTCGCTTCTTTGCTCCCCAGACTGGTCTTTTCCTTCGCTTCATGACTTGGGATCCTCCAGAGCTTCGTGGCGACGTAAGCGCAATCGTATATCTTGCGTGCTCATACGTGCTTACAGTACCTTCGACAGCCAGATGATACTATCCCATCCCTACCCTCCCAAATCAAGACTGGTATCCTCGAGATCGCCGAGATGTACATCAAGCTGTACCCTGAAACCTTACAGAGTTCGGCTTCTGTAGAAGCTCTTGTCCAGGGTGTCTGGGAGCTCGTCGGTGGAGGGAAGCGTCCAGGTGTTGCGGACGATCAGGTCCGTGCTATGCTTGTATGTACTTGGCTGAGATGCTAAATCGTGTATGTATAGCTTGTCTCCCAAGCCTTGCGCTTCATCTCCACTGCGATCCGATCTGGCCACTACAAGCAACTTTTCTCCTCAAAAGACACAATCTCTAGCCTCGTTCAGGGTGTCGTCGTACCCAACGTTGGACTACGGGGTAGGTGCATACCTAATCCTTTTGACTTGAAGCAGCTGATATGGACAATGATCAGAACACGAGATTGAGCAATTCGAAGATGATCCTCTTGAGTACATTCGACTCGACCTTTCTCTTCCCTCCGCCTCTGGTGGTCTCGGCCTTGGCTCGCATGATGCTATGACCCGCAGGCAGGCTGCTGCGGATGTCTTGCGCGCACTTGTCTCGTCTGGCTTGGAGTCCGAAGCCACAGAGGTCACCGGTGCCTGGATCAACCAGGGCTTGGCCGAATATAACAATAATAAGACCAAGGAAGACAGCTGGAAGGCGAAAGACACTGCCGTTTACTTGCTCACTGCTGTTGCGACTAGGGGAAGTACCACGCAGGTATGATTTTAATTCAGAGGACGTGCTTGTCACCATTGACAACGTCGTCTAGCACGGTGTCATTTCCACCAACACCTTGATCGACGTCGTTCGGTTCTTCTCCGAGCACGTCTTTCAAGATCTTCAAGCTGCCCCGGGAACTGTACACCCCCTCCTCCAAGTCGACGCCATCCGCTTCCTCTACACCTTCCGGACGCAGCTCACGAAGCCACAACTCCTCTCTGTCCTGCCCTTACTTGTCCAGCATCTAGCCTCGATCAACTACGTCTGTTACACTTATGCTGCGATCAGTATCGAGCGCATCCTGTTCATTAAGCAGAGTGGCCAGCTTCTGTGCGTATGGCACTGCACTGCATGTATTAGAAGAAGGCTCACTACATGCGTACAGATTCATCCAAGCTGACATCCACGAGTTTGCCCCTGATCTAATTGACGCTCTACTGAAGAAGGTGGAACAAGGCGCGACGCCAGAGAAGGTTGCTGAGAACGATTATCTCATGAAGTGTGCGTTCGACCTGATCAAATGACTTTGATTATCGCCCTTACAGTATCTCTAGGTATCATGCGGGTTATCATCACTGCCCGCTCGTCCCTACTTTCTACCTTCGAGAAAACCCTCAACCGCCTTGTCACTATCCTTGGCATCATCTCGAAGAATCCCAGTAACCCAAATTTTGACCAGTACATCTTCGAGAGCATCTCTGCTCTCATGCGCTTCATCGTCGCTGTTAAAGCTGAGACTCTACCGGTGTTCGAACAGGCCCTCTTCGGTCCGTTCACCATCATCCTGCAGCAGGACATTGACCGTATGCAGGCTCTTTTCCTTGCGAGGTGAATTCAACTAATAACCGTCCTTTAAGAGTACATTCCCTACGTCTTCCAGCTTCTCGCACAGATGCTGGAGCTTCATACCTCCGATATCCCACAAGCTTACCGCGAGCTTCTCCCATTCTTACTCTCGCCTGCCAGCTGGCAGCAAAAGGGAAGCATCCCTGGCTTAGTGAAGCTGCTCAAGGCCTTCCTCGTGCACGATGAGCGCCAGATGGTTGCGACGGGCCAGTACACGGCCGTGCTTGCTGTTGTGCAACAGCGTCTGATCCCGTCGAAGCTTAATGACGGCTGGGGCTTTGAGCTCCTCCAAGCAGTCGTGCAGTACATCCCGCCGTCCGATCTCAAGCAGTACATGCGTGCAACTATGGTCACTCTCCTCACTCGCATGCAGACAAGCAAGACAGATAAGTATGTGTACCACTTTACCTACTTCCTACTGTTCGCGATGGCGATCAACGTCGAGGGTTTGGGGCCGGACTTCATTGCGAGTGCTGTGGAAGAGATCCAGCCCGGGTATGTTACCTCGTTTCGTCCTATGCCATACATGCGCTAACCCCAAGGCTCAGGCTTTGGTCACAGATTCTGTCAAACTTCGTTGTTACGCAGGTGCCCAAAATGCCCACGAAAGATCGCAAGGTCACTGCCGTCGGCTTGACACGCCTATTAACCCAGAGCCAGGTCATGCTACGTGAGCCGGCGGTCGCGCAATGGTGAGACCTGTCAGCGTCTTCTGTGCTTCGATTTCAAACACCCTTCTGCAGGTCCGCATCTTTCAGCGCGCTCGTCAAACTTTTCTCTGAGCCGCAGTACCTTACGAAGGAGAAGGACGACGATCCCGACGCTGGGCTGACCGCAATTGACTACGAGGAGCAGAACGCCGGCTACCAGGCAGCGTATTCTCGGCTTGCGGCGTCCGAGACCGTCAGCACCGACCCTGTCGCGCACGTTCCCCACCCGCGCGATTTCCTAGGCACGGAGCTCGTGCGTCTAACCAAGAGTGATCCTCGTATCAAGAGCCTGCTGCTCGCGGATCCGGGCAACGCGCCATTCTTGCAGGCGCTGGCGGGTGCTGGTTATGCAATTTAGGGAGGCTGTCTCATGAGTCTGGCCTTGGATTTGTGCGTGTATTCGTCCTCGAGATAATAACGTAAGATACCTGAGCTTCCAGTTCCTTCACAAGCTTTTGTGGAGAGGGGCCAAGTGGGAAAAATGCAATCCGCGTTGTAACGCAACGAATACACAGCTACGAACTCTAAGTTCCCGGGCCACATACCATACCATATATAGATGAGTCAGGGTACTGCGAAGGCAAAGGTTGGCGCTTGACTTGTCACTGCCTCGTACAGCCCTAACGTGTAAGTTAGGTTCTGTCGGGTCTGGGCGCGGCGTATACGGAACTGCCAAACAGTGGCAGCCAATAATTGTTTTGCTTGTGGCTTGAATTGCATGCGATGCCACTGTAATCAACTTTCTTGACAGCAGACGTCGATTGGGAGGCTTGACGTTCTCTTCCTTGACGATCAGAAATGAGCAACGAAATGCGTAAGGCGGCATTGCCCCTTTGATACCATCTATTAGCATTATTAGTGCGCTTGTGCTCGTGGTAAGTGCGGGAGCCGACCTCATTGTAAACAGCCATGCTGATACATACGTTGCAGTTGCGTGGAAGGCCAGTGATGTTCACGGTCTGCACATGATACTCGCTCCAAAAACCAGGCTCCGGGTAGCTTGCGTGATCACCAAGGGAGAGGCACAGGTAGGATACATGGTTGGGACCGCTGCTTAACTCCGTTTAGGCCAGGGCAGTGCGCGCTCCGCAGAAGAGGAGCGCTGATACGGCGCGCCACCGACAACCTCGGACCCAGAAACGGCAGCGAGCGCGCTCTCCCTCCCGAATCGTGTGGGCCCGTTTCTGCGGATAGGTCTCTCTGGCTTTCGACTGCGAGCCAGGGTCTGCCGGAATGCAGTCCGTAGACGCTATCCAACGCCCCTACGCCCAGTGCGATCCACAGATGCCGCGACTTCGCAACGCTGTGATGGAAATATAGATGGTATATTAACATGCTCTCTTGATATCGCTGAGAAGCGTTTCTAGGGCCTAGGAGCAGGATCATTCTAGGAACAGGATCATCGTCCGAAGCTTCTATTCTGCGAATAGACGACATCACGAGAAGAGCATCTCAGCACTGCCTTGGCGCTTGATATCACTGCTTATGCTGATCCATCCTACAGACGCACTACTGTGCAATTTATAGCGCGTTCAGCTAGCGAAGATGGTCGTTAGCCATTATAACCCACACCATGGACACCCAGAAGGCGGCTTACGCCTCCTTGCCTGACTTCGACGACGACTCGAAGAGCAACTTACGCAAGAATGCGACCGACGAGGACGAGGGGCCGCCATCTTCTGGCAGAGGGAGTGCCATTATCGAGATCATACTCATCGCTCTGTGCATACTAGCACATGTTGTCCTCGTCGCTCTGTTCGTCGCTTTGATCGTCATCCGGAAACGGAGGGATGGACGCCCTATCAACTTCGACAACAACAGGCTAGGAGAGGTGACAGGATATATCTATCAGAGGCTTGCAAACAAGCCGAGTGCAATTGTCAAGGCGAGCACCATCCCTCCTTATTCTCGCAACGCGCTCACGAAGGCTATAATAGTTCTACCTGGTGCCCTTACTCTACCTAACACAAAAACTTGCGCTACGGAGGATCATTCGAGCGAGACGGCCCCTTACCGCTATGGACGACCAGGCCAGTGCTTGGCTTGGCCTTGGAGCGACGGTACCGGTCATGTGGCGGTACAAGGACATGTTTGGCAAGGAAGGTCGTAAGACCCGCAGCAATGACCTCAAGACTCTCGGCTGCATCATTTGCACCGTCCTCTACCTCGGAGCAAGTCTTCTATTGGGTATCGCCGCTGCCGACCTCTTTGTATTCGCGAACGCATATGGGACGAAGGGCTACCAGAACATGACTTCTCCGATTCTCATGTCCAACATGAGTGAAAACGCCGGCTGGTATGTCTTACTTTTGTTCTATGCACCTGCAGTGGCTCGAAGCTCAACCGGCTCTCTTGTAATAGGGTCGAAGAATCTTTCCCGATTATCAGCGTATTGCCTTTGCTCAACTCACTCAATAACGTCGTAATGACCACGACTGGCCTTCTGGGGAGTGTCGTATACGATGTCCCGAATTATTCTACGACCCTCAATCTTGTCAACGTCAGCGCTCTCGTTTTCCAGGCGGACTGCAAGGCTGTTCCGCAAGCGAGGCAGAACGGTACTGTCGATGCCCAGGATCCGGGTTACTTCATTCACATCGACGACTCTCTGGAAGATTTTGGAGTTGCTCTCAGTGCGTAGCTGACCTTACCACTCCTCGCATCCTGGGTATTGACACCGAAAACCATGAAGCTGCTCGAACGTTAAACGTAAGATCAGCCAATTGGACGGATGGCACGAGTCCCGCAACCCTATTCATCGCCTCTACGATTCCGGTATTGGACGGTGATGACGTTCCCGCGGCGAGCACTGATCTTACTCCCACAATCGTTCCCAACGGTTGTAGGGTGGACAACGCCAGCGACTGTGGTATGTCTTGATGCTCCCTGAAGACAAGCTACACAACGGACTAATATTCTAACTTTTTCGGGATAGGCGACGTCTCATCTGTACAAGTGCTCGCATGCGATCTCAACGTAACGAGACAAGACATCCAACTGGATACCTCGGTTTTCCCCATCGCGGCATATGGCAATGTACCGGACCTGAATACCACATCGTGGAGGAACTGGTCTCCGGATGATGCGCACGCCTTAAGCAGCAAGCTCCCTGTAGTGAGCCAATATCTACCCTTACGTGTATGCCAGTAACTCACGTCTACAGGCGTGGCAATTTGGAGCACTTTCGCACGCTAGTCAGTACACGCAATGGTGGGACGTGGGAAATGTGTCTATGCACTATCAACCGACTCTCCTAGAAGAGTATATCGTTCTTTTCGTTCTATTTTGCTATTTCTCTAATAAGATCACTCAGGACATTAATGGAAATCCTAGGATTCTACGATGGCGACGTGCACAAGGTGCGGCTATGGCACTTAGATTCTCTCCTCTCGCAAGCCGTTGCGCTTGTGTACTGGCGCAGTAAGCTTAGCGCTGCCTTTGCACCAGTGATGCACCTGCCTAACTTCCATTCAAAACACAGCCGCAGTCAGTCTTCTGGAGAAGGAGGCGGAAAATCAGGATCGGGACTTGTTTCGAGAAAGTGCTTTGTCACGGTCGCATCTCAAGGATCTTGTGCAGGTGCGCCCCGTCTCTGTCTAATCGGACAGAACCGTTCTAATTCCTGTCATCAACCTTCCGAAGATCGATCCAGTTGCAGTGAGTGCAGTTCTGACTTGACAGGTGAATTATCCTGATAGAGGTTCCACAGCCATGGTGGAGCTTGGTACTCTCAGTCATAATGCTCGTCACGTCCGTGATAGTGATTCAACAGCCGAAGCCTCTGACGAAGAGCGGGAGACATTACAAACTGAATGGCCTTGGGGTTCTCGAGATGACATGGTTACTCGGTCGGGACGAACAAGACCGTGACGTCGCGGGAGAGCTAGCAGAGGTTCGGGAACCAGCACTTGAGAACCTCAGGAAGCGCGGGAAGCACCTAACTAACCCATACTGTGGAATTTGAGCTATAACTTACCTGGACCATTATTTGACTCTATCTGCGACATTACGATTCTGTTTTGAATAATTTTGATATTTATCTTTTTTTCAATTTGCCGTACATATCGAAATAAACGACTTTATCCCCCTCGTCAAATTTTACAGCGAAGGCTTGGCGAGGGCCACCCTTGAGCAGAATCTTGCGGTGCTGAACGCTGCTACGAGCTTCCCGACATAATCCCGTTGATCCGCCATCAACTTCGTGGCGTGGGTCTGATCACGCCGACATGGCGCTCGATGGGCTCGAACGTTTTTTTGTCCCAACCATATACCTTCGACATCCGTGTAGGCACTTTAATACGGACCCCGTAAGACTTATGAGTGGCGCAGGACGCAGCGGCATAGCCCGTTCGAGCGACCCTCGACGGACTACCCCTCGGGGCGAGCTGAAGATGCCCAGATTTGTGAAATTCCATCCCGAAGATACAGCCTCGCTGCTCAGCGAAATCTTTTGGGGAGGTAGGGGCAGTGCCTAGGACATTATTAATGGCTCCATACTCACTTTGAATGCAAATTTAGATCCTCATGACTACAAGCCGTACAAATGTCCACTAACTGGGCGTATCATCTACTGGGGCACAGTTCCTGTAGGTTAGATTCGACGCGACTCTCGATCCCAATACTCATAAATGTTGTTGCAGATGGACAGCGAAGGTCATGCTGATATTGATCCTATGCGTTTTTCCGGTCGTACTGTATGTGTCTCTCATTCGTCCCACCCGGCTATTGAATAACTTAACAATCCAAATAGATGGAGACACAATTTATCTACGACAAACGTGGCAATGGGCTTCCCAACCAGAAATACAGTTTATTGGCGCGTTAATGGATAAAAAGGTCTGATGTTTCTTCTGAGATCGCCCCTGTCACTGACCCAGACTTGGTTTCAGAAAGCTGAGCTGAAGCAGAGGAACTTGGGCGATCTGACAAAGCGAGATTATACGCTTGATATAAGCGTAGAATATATGCCGGACTCCAAGAATATTGAGCGAAAGGTTCGGCTCTCCGGCGGGCTTTCGCTTCCCGTCTTCTCAGAAAATCATGAAACCGCTCTTCGGCCTGTAGGCTTCACTTTGGCTCTGTATCAGTTCGTCACGGTCGCCTGATATCCACATATTTAGCGTTCGCAATCTCCATGCCCATATATTCATGGACTTTTCAGATGGCTCACAGTTTGGCCCTCGAGGCTGCAATTCTGTAGACATGGTACATCTGGATAAGACTGGCTACGTTTATATCCCCGACGACGAGTGCGTCGGTTCGCTTTTGATTTTGATTTACCGCTCACTTTCGCTTGCAGCTACACCCTCGCACATTTCTTGCAAAAACCCGGCGACGAGCTCGGGTATCTGTACGACTTTGGCGATAATTGGCATTTCTCTATCAAGGTTTGTGCAGTTGACATCCAAAGTGGGATCTGTACGTTAAATTTTGTTATCTTTGCAGGTCAACGAGATCTCTCGTGTGGAAGAGAGTAGCGGCAAAGTCGTTGTCTTGGGTGGTACAGGCGCACACCCTCCGGACGGCATCCCATCTTGGACGTGGATCGATCTCATGAAAAACGTCGACAAGAGTACAAGGAGTCGCAAGGAAGCACTGGACATGATGTACGACTCTACAGGCTACAGTGGTCATTGCCAAGACCCAAATTTCGATTTCAACTGTTTCTCAGTTGACGAGACACAGAAGGCTGTCCAAGCTGCGCTGAATTCGAAGCTGTCTGTCCCCGGCAGTTCGAAGCACTTTGTCACCCCGCTGACGCTTGACTTCGATGAGAAGACTCAGTTCTATCCCAACAGCCTGAGGAAGGGGCAGAAGCTCGTTAGGACGCCGATGTTCAGAGACGACGGCTCACCTATGCACGTGTTCATGGAGGAGGGTGTTGCGGAGAAGCGGAGGGATAATCCCGGCAACACTGCCTGCTCAAATTGCGGAAGCCCCCATAACTTGAAGACTTGCAGCGGATGCAAGCAAAGGTACTATTGCTCCCGGTCTTGTCAACGAGTACGTCCGCATCTCGCTTCGTTCCATCCGATATTAAAACCGTGCTTTACACAGGCTCATTGGGCCCAAGGGCACAAGAAGGAGTGTAACGCTAGCAAAACCAAACAAACACACTTGTAACGTTAAGAGTCAGCTTCTCCGTCACACAAATTATTTCTACAGCGAACTGCATCGGTAGATAGATGTATTTGCAAAATTTTCGGGTTTCTCGACCCCGCAGGATTCCAGCGCTAATGGTCCGATCATGCATGCGCTTCTGATCTCGCAGCCTGCACTTGACTTTCATCTATACTACATCTCATACACTACGCAACCATATACCGTTAGGCTTTCTCAGCCTCACGTCGACCACATTGCGCACCGTCCGACGACCAGCTACTGTATAACCCCGCTATTCGAAGTTTATGCCTCCACGTCTCTCTTCCGTACCCAGGAATGGCGCATTCTACCCCGCGAGCGACCCCGCGACCTATCGAGACCTACTGCTTTTTGAAGAGCGGCTGAAGACGAATGCAGCGAGTCTGAACCGCAGAAAGCATCGCTACCAACGTGCGTCCGCCCGCATAGTGCAACAGGTGCTGATCCTGGAACTTATTCGGTGACCGAATAGTATTCCTTGCTCAGCTGCTCCTCATCATCGCGTTCCTCCTCTCAGAAGTTCTACTTCAGACAAACTTTCTCTCTATACCATATACATGGGTCTTGTGCCGGATGCTGCCCGATATATATGGCCCTGACGTCGAGATGCGGATCCCTAGGTACTTTGCCCTAGGCCTTCTGTGTGTCTCAGTCACCACTCTTGCGCTCTTCTTCTTGAGCGGGATGTACTCAGAGAAGATTGGTTATGCGAATAAGTGAGTGCTGCCTCCTTGCGCTACGCCTGACTCATGACCCGAGCCTGCCCAAGATATGTCCCGCACGCCAACCGCGCACTGCGGAACCTGAACATGTATCTGAACGTCCGCCAACCACCACTGCGCTCGAAGCTCCCCTTCAGCCGGTTCTTCTCGCTGCTCTTCCCGCGCACACCGACGTCACCGACACCGACGTCACCCGTGGAGAGCACGCCGGGCCGCAGGCGGCGCTCGCCCTCGCCGAACACACGCCCCGCCGAGCGCAGCTCAAGCGTACCCATCGCGCCGATCCCGCCCGCCTCGAACCCGCGCGGCGAGCTCATCTTCAGCTCGCGCGTCGACCGGCAGTTCCGCGAGTCCTACGAGCGCTACCGCAACGCGTTCGAGCGGCGCCGCCAGGAACGGGAGCGGACGGCGTACGAGGACACCTGGCTCGGCTGGTTCGCCGTCAAGGTCCTGCGTATACCGCAACATGTGCCGCCGGTGGGCGTGGGTACGGGTAGCGGCACGGCGACGCCTGTCGGAATCGCGCGGGCTGGCAGCGTGGCGGGGTCGGTCAGAGGGCGGGCAAGCCCTGCGGAGACACCTTCGTCGTCTCGTCGTTCAAGCCCTGTGCCCCGCAGGACGCAGCGTAACTCGCACATCGGACAGAGTTCTCTAAGCATGCCTGTCTCTTCTGAGCAAGAGCGGGCGAAGTCCGTTTCCGAATGACGCCGAAAGAAGGAGAAGACGTAATACCAAAGGAAGAACAATTTCAATATTACATACTAGATACGCCAAAGCACCGCTGTGAGTTCATGGACCTTGAGGTCGTGCTGTACAACAGTTTGTGATATAGTACAATGGAGCTTGCGTTGCAAGTATGTAATTCCAGCATAACATATTTTATATTTACAGCAGCTATAAGTCGTCATCGAGGATTTAACACTGCATAGTGCTCAGGTAATCTCCAAAGGGGTATGTGACGATTGCTGAATGCTTGCTTGTGAGGTTGGACACAGCTCATGTAACGGCTGTAAGACGTTGGTTAGCTTTCGAGAAGCACAAACATTGCAGAAGGAACTCACTGTACTTAGGTCCTCCGCCACCTTCCGGCACAGTCCATGTAATATCCTGCGTCGGCACCTTGATATCACACAACTTGCAGTGAATGCAATTCTGCACCAGACATTTGTCAGCAAGAGCTACGTGATCCTAAGACAAGATCCACTCCCACCTGCGAATTGATCACGAGTTTCTTGCCGCCCCAACCCTCGCCGTCAGGACCCTGGCTGGCCTCGTCGTCGACGTACTCGTACACCTGCGCGGGACACGCACGTCCCAGCAAGCCTGCGTACTCGCCGACATTGATGCGCACGTGCTCGCGGCGAACTGCCTTGTCCTCGTCGCACTCCTCTTCCTCCTCGAGGTTCGGCCATGCGCCCTCCTTGCCCGCAGTATTATTCGGCGTACAGTAGCGGCGCACACGCAAATGCACAGGCTGGTCCTCGGTATGGTTCGTGCCCGTGAGTGCAAGGCTGGTGAGCAGGTCTGTCGAGAGCGGCGGCTCGAATGGTGGGTACTCAATTGGCGTGCACGCGGCCGCCCGCTTGGTATGTGCAGCGTCGCTCTTGCCGCTCGTGTTGCGGAACGTCCATGGCGTGCGACCCTTCAGGAGCAAGGTGTCGACGCCAGAGTACGCGATACCGCCCCAGATGCCGAGGCCCGTGTTGAAGGACGGCCGGACGTTGCGCACCTCGTACAGATCGCGATACACCCAACTTTTCTGGAACGCGTCTTCGTATGCACTCATGTCCGTAGGTTTCTCGGAGTCTGCCTGTGACGAATGGACTGCCTCGTATGCAGCTTCCGCAGCGAGCATACCGGTCTTCATTGCGTTGTGCGTGCCTTTAATCTTTGGAACGTTGACGAAGCCGGCGGAGCAGCCAATGAGAGCACCACCAGGGAAATGGAGTTTTGGCACGGATTGAAGACCGCCTTCGTTCAGGGTGCGACCACCATACGCTATCCGGGTAGCGTCTCCAGAGAGCAAGTCACGGAAATACGGATGATGCTTCATGCGCTGCGAATAAAGGTTAGCTTTTCGCGTTTGGCGAAAGCCGCTAGAATTGCTCACCTGGAGCTCGCGGTACGGACTAAGGTACGGATTTGCATAGTCAAGCCCAATGACCAACCCGAGCGAGACAAGACCATCCGCCATATGATAGACCCAGCCACCGCCATACAGGTCGCGAGTGAGCGGCCAACCCATAGTGTGGACGACTTCGCCAGGATGGTGCTTGCTCGGGTCAACCCTCCACACCTCCTTGACCCCCATCCCATAGGTCTGAGGATCACGACCTTCCCTCAACCCGAACCTGCGAATAACCTCCTTCGAGAGCGAGCCATGCGCACCCTCCGCGAGCAGTGTGACCTTGGCGCGGAACTCCATGCCAGGTTCAAAGTTGTCCTTCATGCAGAACTCGCGGTCGAGGCCGACCTCGTTCGTGTGCACACCAAGCACGCCACCGTTGCCGTATACGAGCCCCGCGCCTGCGAAGCCAGGGTAAATCTCGACACCGAGCTCCTCCGCGATGCCTGCGAGCCAGGCCGTGACGCGCGAGAGCGAAACAATGTAGTTGCCTCTGTTGCTCATCTGGGGCGGGTGTGGTATCGGGAAGGACATCTTCTTTGTGAAGAAGCGCATACTGCTGTTGTGAGCTGGTTGTTGGAGCGGGTGGTCCGGCATAGACTTCCAGTCGGGAAGGAGTTCGTTCAACGCGGTCGGCTCAATGACAGCGCCAGACAGGATATGTGAGCCTGACATAAACAAGTAGATTCAGTCTGAAAAGCTGCAGCGCAAGCCAAGACAGTAGCACGCACCTGCTTCAGCACCCTTCTCGAGCACCACGACGCGCACCTCCTTGCCCTTCTCCTTCTCGAGCTGTTTGAGCCGAATGGCGGCACTGATGCCCGCAGGCCCACCTCCGACGATACACACGTCGACCTCGTCCTGGGCGCGCTCGACGCTTTTCGGGTCGAACTTCTCTCTACGTCTGCGGGCGGTCGAGTGGAGCCAGCGTGCAGCGGCGTTGGGCGTCGCCTTGTGGCAGCCCTTGACGATCGTAAACATCCGGCGCTCTCCTCTGCTGTGTCTCCACCACACAAGGCGACGTCGTTGTCAGAGGCGGAAAAGGCGGAAAAGGCGGAGACAGACATGAAATCATAGCACTGGAGTCGCGCGCTAAACGCGTCGGCCGGTAAAGCTCCACGTGTTTGCCGCCGATTGCCTCATAAGGAGGACACCGCGGCCTTCCGCTCGTTGGTGTCTGACGTTGTTTGTCTGGTCATGGCACAGCCGGCTGAGTCGGATGTCGAGGTCATAGGAGATGTGAACGAGGAGCATGAGTCGAAAACGATGCGAAACCACTCAAATCTCGAAACTATCCAAGGTTGACCCAAAGCCCTCGCCACACACTTGCCGGCCATGGGTGTAGTACCAGGAAGACAGCCCTAGAAAGCTGCGAACGCTGAGTAGGACTGCCAGCCCTACCACCCCACCAGAGAACTTATGTACGAGGTTGCAACCCCGCAAAAAGGTGTGACGCTTTGAGCGAAACATTTAACGCCACGGAAGAGCCGCTGCTCTTATATTCCCTCGAGGGCTTGAACATCCCACAGAATCTGCTGGCGTTGTCAGGATGTAATTCACAAACAGCTGGAATAGGAGACAAAACGAACCGAATACGCTGACAGTGGCGGCTCTTCAGTATATCATATATCAGCGCTCGCATACGGTGACACCGGCGACAAGCCTGAGGGCACCCGTCGACAGGACAACTCCGCAAGTTGACAAGGAAAATACAATGAGCATCCTGCTTCGGATCGTCAATATCCCACACTTCGCGCAAGACCATCGAGCAAACGAACAAGCACGAGCCGTGTCATTCTATTAATACACTACGTACTGAACAATTTGTTCGTTTGCCAGCTTCGCAGGTACATCACGGCGCAAGCAAAAGCGGGGCGGGGATAGACTATTAATATACGCATATTTTCTATGTACTGCAACCGAAGCTCGTTGAATGCGACGTCGAGGCTCGTGCGGTGAGATGCGCAAAGATGGAAAAATGTGGAGAGAGATTGGAGGACAGGTATGTGGTGGTATAGTAATACAGTCCATGAAGAATGGTTCGTGCAAATGCAAGAGGGGGGACAGGAAGTGCGAGGAAGAAAAATGCGGTAGTTAGTCTGCAAACACAGCGCGGGCGAAAGAAGAGGAGGCACAGCGCGCGAATAATATCAAGGTTCTCTAAAGCCTCAAAAATCGGCAACAGGCCCCATGGCGAAAGTCCAAAGTTCACAAGAAAGAAAAGAGTCTAGTCATGACGCTCTGACCTGCGAGAGCGCGTAGTGTTCGTCGGGGAGTTCATCCTTTGCCACCCCCGGTGAGCTTCTTCCACATCCGCTTCAGCGTGCCGCGTCGCTCGGGCGCGGGCCACTTCGCCTTCTCCGCGTTCTTGACGGGTTTTGCGTCAGCACCGATGCGCACCTCCTGCGTGCGCACGCGCTCCGTCTTCTCGCTGAGGCCGATGATCTCGACTGTCACGTCGTTCACGCGCAGCTCGACACCCGCCGTGCCTTTGTCCTTGCCAGCACCGTTGGAAGCGAGCGCGCCGAACTCGTCCTGGTCCGGCACGCGGGGAGTGCGCATCTCCTCGATCGACGCGCCAGACGAGCTCGAGGCCCGACTCAAGCTCGGGGTGGTCTGCTCGTCCGACTCAACAGATGCCGTCGACGCGACAGACGAGCTCGACGAGCTTGCCTTCCGAAAAAACGCGGGTCTGGGCGGCTGGACGTCATCGACTTCGGCGGCGGCCTCGGTGGATGCAGCGAGGCTTTGGAGACTCGCCTGGCTACACATGCTGCGGAGGGTGCCGGTTATGCTCCGTGCGTCTGCGCCATCGATGGACGATACGCGAATGGTGGAGCGCCGGCGGACTTCTTTCGCCGTGAGGGGCAGCACGACACCTTCACTCTTGAGACTCAGCCGGGAGAACTTGGGCGGCGCCGCAGTCGAGAGCCAGTTCAACTCGGGGTTACGTGACGTGCTCGGAATCGGGGGAGAAGCTTCACCCGAATCTGGTAGCGAGAGCGTTTCGTGGGAGCCGTGTTTTGAAGAGCGTCGAGATAGAGAGCCGGGCGTAAGAGAGGTCGGAGAGGGGGCTGTAACCGGACGACGGAGGACAGTCCTAGTCGGAGCAGCGGCATTTACTGCAGACTTGGACGTAACGGCTTCTGGTATGTAGGAAGGCTTCGCCCAGACAGGAATCGAAGGTACTGGAGGCATTGGAGGCACTGGAGGCACTCCGCTTCCGCTCTTCGAAGTTGAGTCTGAGCCCGTCTGGGAACGCACGCGTGAGAGGCTCACGCTCGGCGAAGTTGGAGTAGCATCGCCGGACGCGGACAGCCTTGGCATCCCCGGAAGTGCTGAAAGACGTTTGAGGCCGAGGGACAGGCGGCGGACGGATGAGGTACGCGCAGGTGACGGCGGCGTTGGCATATCTTCCGGTTCGTGCTGCGATGTCTCTGACATCAGGTCTGGAGGCGGAGCCCCTCGCAACGTCCCTGCTGGAGAAGACGGAGCGCTGGCAGCGACACGTTCTTCTAGATTCATAAGAGTGCTAGTCGAGACGTCGGGCGTGGAGCTTATTCGGCTAGGCTTGAACCTTCGTTCCTGGCCTGCGCTTTCGTCTGAGCCGGTAAGGATACCATCGTCGGAGAGGGCAAGGGAGGGGCCTGCAAGAGGCGAAGAGCGAAGCTGACGCGCTTCGCGACGCGGACCAGCGACAGGAGAGGGCGCGAGGTAGGTGGTATGTCGACGCGCCATCGGGTGGCGCGCAGATACGTGCGGGTTCGGTACGGTGGTGTGGAACGTAGCAGCCGATGGAGGCATTGTCGATGCGCGACGTGAAGCGGGCACTTCTGGGAAGATACTTCTGGGCATGTGGCTCTGTGTTTGTGTCGCCATGATCATGCTCGTTGGCCGTGCCTGGCGGGAATAAAAAGGCGTAAGCTGTCAGGTGTGTAAAAGCGAAAGACGATGTAAAGCGAGTGTGGGGGCGACGACAGCCTGGAAAAATGTGGGGGAGACAGCGGCAGCGTCTCAAGGCATGCGAAAGATAGTGGTGGTAGTCAGGAAACAAAGAGAGTTGGGGTCAAGAGAGAGACGGGCAGTGCGAGCCCGCTCAATGACAGCTGCCGGATGAGGCAAGTCCCAAACCCTAATATGACGGCGGCATCGCTGAGCGCCATGATGCCGATACTTCCGTCTTACCCTAACCTTCCTCGGCCATGGGCGATCCGATCAGGATGACGCCTTGCTGAACGACGTCGAGGGGGAGAGGGGGGCAGGAATGCATGCCGTTATTGACGAACATTATTCCCCACGAAATCGAGGGTAATGGAGCGGAGCCAGGCACAGCTACGACGTGAACAAAGTCTCAGAGCCACTCTTACTCACCCGAGGAACATGTACAGCCGGTTTGGGTGCTGCTACCACCACAGCCGCCGCGTTTTCCGACTCTCGCTCGACAAGGGTCTCCAACTGCGACTGCGGGCGAGAGGGCTGGTGGGTCAACCACTACCGGTCAACAGAGGGGTTACAAATAGCAGTACAGCGCCACTCACCCTACGGACGTGCTGCCCTGAAGGAACGAAGCGCACCGAAGGCGGTCCATGTTGGGAACTACCGCTCGTAGACATCGACGTAACTGCCACCGAATCACAGCAGAAGGGCTAAGTATAACAGTACGCCTCGTCGACCAGCCCCACGGGCCTTCGGGAGAGAAAGGGCGGGAAGAAAGAGTGGGGGTAGACAGAGGCAG
Organism: Phanerochaete carnosa HHB-10118-sp; assembly: GCF_000300595.1. Lineage (NCBI taxonomy): Eukaryota > Fungi > Basidiomycota > Agaricomycetes > Polyporales > Phanerochaetaceae > Phanerochaete > Phanerochaete carnosa. The sequence goes on along the minus strand of NW_006767631.1, from coordinate 1,893,541 downwards.
CGTGTACCGCAGACGTGTAATAGGCCCTGCGCGCACGCCTCGGCTGCAGCGCCTCTCGCAGCGGCTATATAAAGGATTGCTATCGAGCCCTGCCGCGCCGTCTCCGTCAGGGTCAGCCCGATGCAGATAGCGCACTGTGTCCCGGTTTCACTGTTCTATCGGTATGTCCGTGCGTTTTAAGGTGTCGCAGTGTCGCAAAACGGGCCGAGTGTCTCGAGAAATCCCAAGTCGCACCAGTGAAGTCGGAGCTGTCTGAGAGACCAGGGTACGGAAAACAATCGCCGTCGCAGGCCGCAGTGTTTGCCTTGTCGTGCACGTTCAGTTCCAGGTTTCGGCAGCTATCTCGGCGTTACAGGCCAACAGACGAGCAAGGCGGCAACGGGCACCCTGGTGTCGAGGAGATAGGTGTCCAGAGGAAAAGGCGGGGTTCGCCAAGACAGCGACGTTGTACGTCAAGCTTGGGGCCCATATGAGCTCATCCCAAGCACTTTTTGAGGCCATCGCATTTTCCAGCAAGGCGGTTCGCCGCGTCGTGGACGCAGCCGACACCAGGCACGTCTCTGATCCCGATAGAAATCTGATTCACGCTCGGCTCGGCCATCACCTTATCCTCGCCCGCGCCCATCCCCGCGACCGTCGACCGCTCCGGTGTCCTCGGCTCTCTCATCAACGAGCGCATTGTCTGCAGCGTCTTCGCCATTCCTGTGTCCGTTTGCAGCATTCCTGCGCTCGTTCAACGGTTTTCAGTCGTCTGCATGGCATCCCAAAGGCAGACGCCTACAGAGTAAGCGCACGGCGTGCAGAGGCTAACAGATCGCCCGAGACACCACCGGCGGCAGGTACGCGCGCGCCCTCCAAATTCAGCGTACAGGGAGATAATTCATGACGCATACGTAGAAGTCTAGACTGTTTTTTCCGTCTAGTCAGCAGCTAATCATGACCGGTCACGGCTCCCTAGTGCCAAGACTTCCGAGCACAGGAAGCCTTGAACATCATGCAGCTGTGCACTTCATCGGTTAGGCACAAGGGAAAGCTGCATGTAGACACAGCCATCGCGATGCGTGGTTATACAGTAGATGATGCTTTTGTTCACGACGCTCGACTACCGTGCCTAGTCGCTTCGTAGCAGCGAAGGGCACGGGAGTGGGATGTGGCGCTTTACGTGCTGTTGTGTGTAATTGACCAGCGGCCCGTTGAGTCTGTGCATTCGCAAATCAGGTACAGCCAGGATCTACGAGCCGCGGCTTTATATCCAATCAGGGTTGCTTTGTATGAATGCAAATCCCGCAAAATGCGTATGCTTTACACGCCGATTTCCCTGCACACTGCGGATTAGGATAAAGGGGAGTTGATTGAAGTATAACTTACACGACTTCATTCACCCCCGCCATGGCGATTACCAACTCATCCCTGCGCGCCACAAGACAGTAGTACTAATAACCTACTGCTAGCATCACCAGGAGAGGACACTTCGCATCGTTGTCCTCTTGTCTCAGTAAATACATATTCACCCATCGACATGATAACCTCTGCTAATTCAAACAGTGTACCCTTACTGCTAGGGAAGACTCCCTCCACGCGACTAACGCTGTCCCTCATTCATGACGAGACACTGGCACTTTGCAGCGAGAGATAGCACTGGTGTCAGGCGATTGCAGAAGTTCTTATCTTATACCTTTGCCTACATTTATGGGATGCCAATCATCGCCCTTTCAAACCTCTGTCACGCATAGCTGGCTTGTCTACCCCGCAGAGCACGAAAGCCGCGCGATTCGCGCCTGCTTAACGCGTCGAGGATCACGTGATAAGGCGACTAATTTATTTCCGAAGCGTCCGAGTCGCGCTAAGCTGCCGAACGAACTCGTCCTCAACTTTGACGACCCGGACGCTGCGCTCCTGTCTTGCTTGCTGCTGCAGGCTTTGTCGACGCTCACTCTCAGCCTGTAAACGTTCAGTCCAGCTCGTCGGGACCTCTTCAGTTGTCCTCAGCTTAACGCCGCTTGTACCGTCTGGCGTCAGCATCTGGTGCTTCGACTCCATACCTTGCCATTTGACTTGTGAAGAAAAACGATGAACCTCGCTGCAAGAGTTCCACAGATTTTGTCCTCGTCGAGAAGACAGATAGGCTCTCGGTTTGCGAGCAGCAGCAAGAGCAGGACGAACACAAGCTTGAAGTCGCGGACGTATCACTCTGAGTCATCTACAACCTCGTTCAGGACAGCATCCACTCCCTCAGGTCTCCTCAGGAGTGTTGCTTGCGCACAACATGATGTATTGGGTTTCCAGAGACGGAGTATACACGTTAGTGCAGGTATGAGTCGCGCTCGCCTTTCTATCGAGGCATATCCTTCATTTATGGGTTAGTCAGGCAGCACGGATCCTTGACGAGGCCTGCGCCAGGCACTGGGTAGGTGTTGTAACGTCTGTGAGTGTACGTTTGCTGAGAATAGACTGGCACAGAATCAAAGTGCACTGGAAAGATTCAAAGGGAAACCTCATCAAAACGACGGAGGCGAACGAGGGAGATGATTTGTTAAGCATAGCGCACGAGCACGACATCGATCTTGAGGGTAAGTTCGTGTTTTTGAGTTTTCGGGCGTTGCAACCCGCCGCAGCCTGCGGGTCCCGGCCTAAACTTTGACAGAAACTGAGGTGTTTCTCATCAGGTGCATGCGAAGGCTCAGTCGCATGCTCGACCTGTCATGTAATTCTCGAGCCGGAACGTTACGATATGCTTCCAGAACCTGAGGTGTGCTCTAACTGCCTCTATTTTCCTCCACCTTCCAGCTTACAACTGAACACTATGCAGGATGATGAAAACGATATGCTCGACATGGCATTCGGCCTTACAGACACATCGCGCCTGGGATGTCAGGTGAAGCTCACAAAGGAGCTCGACGGCATGACTGCGACGCTGCCGAGCGCGACGCGGAATATGTTTGTTGATGGCGCGTCCTATCCCACTCTAGTAATAGGATTCTTGAGCTAACGAACGTACAGGCAAGAAGTCAGCACATTAGCATGTCACACGACGAACTGTTATGTTACGATCTACGATCTACTATTTGTGCGCTATTGCGCATAGTTATGGCTCGTCGCAGAACGTCATCCCTACTCATTCGAGGTATTTTGCGAAGATTGCCACCCGTTGAGTGAAGGAATGCGTATGATTCGTTTGATCAGGCAGTCAAGCCACAGGTTTGAAGTTCATCCTAGTTATGGCACCACTCGATTCACCTTCCTAACACGTTGGGAGAGTGTAAACTACGGGTCTTGACCATTAGCCATAGATTGCCGCCTTCGGCACCTGAAGGCAATTGGGTCGTATACTAAACTGTGACTCGCCAGGTGGACCTTGCGTTATCCGACCGATCACGAAGACTGAGGATCGTAAAGATATGTACGTGCAGTTCATGAGCTGTCCAAAATACCGCTGACTAAATATACCTCTAGAAATTGCCAACTAGCGCTACTATCTGGAAATGGGGTGCGCCAGGCACGTTCGCCCACCCGCTAACGCCGCTCTCCCGTGCACGCCAGGTGCTACAGTTATTTTGCGGGGTTGTACGGTAAGCCTTCTAGAGGCGCTTTCGCGGATTCTTTCAGTGAGCGGCTCTTAAATCCAACATAGAACGCAGATCCTCCGCACACACCGGCCTTATGATAGATGCGCGCTTCTCCTGCGCGTCCTGCTAGGCCACTCAAGTACAGCGCGTCTGGAAGATATCATAGCCATGTATTTGACATGCCGATGATACGCAGTTCTCACAGTACTTCAACCCTTCTGGCGCAAGTTTTCTCTTCCGCCAGCCGCGGTGCAGCTCGGGGTGTCCCTGACAGCAGCGGCTATCTACGCAGAGCAGCTCGTTGGTCGCGGATACAGAGCCGACGAAGTTTGAGGAGGTCAAGATCGGTGATGTCGGCTTCGTACACTTCTATCAACTGTTCAAGGCACCGCGCTCTGTTGATAGTCCCCTCAACTCGCATGGAGTGTACGGAGGCTTTGTTCAGCTTCGTGTGGATGAGGACGAGTTCATGCATCTCGACGAGCATCATCTCTCTCGGCCTTGTGTGCACTACGCCAACGATATTCAAGAAGCCTAGAGGTGGTTTACGGGCTTCAGCGCACGTTTCTCCTTCTCATGGCTCACCTCAAGCTGTAGCATTGACCTGACATCGGGCTGTACATGTTACAGGTCGGCGCCGACGCCCCCCTACTCTTTTCAACTGCGGCGCAAATCGCGGTGCGATAGCTATCCTCGGAGACTTCGGGAAACAAGCCTGCTATGTGCGCAGTCGTGCATTCCGAGAGTACATTCAGACTTACCATCACTCCTAATATGACTTTGCTCAGAAGAAGAGGTACGATATCGATGCGTCCGATGTCATCCTTGTTTCCAGCTGGGTGAAGGCATTGCAGTGGGCCCAAAAGCCAAGACGAGGCTCACGAACTATCGTTTTGCGCCTACGTCGTTAGCTTCGTGTCCGCGTAATCCGACGTGGGCGCCGAAAGTGCTACGAACCAATCTTTGGAGCAGCGAGCTGGCCCGACGCGCGGGTCAGTGTAAGTTGATGGTCTTTGAGAAGGCCAGTGCTTATTCCTGCGATATTACAAGGTTAAGGTTCGAGCTATCGTGGCGTCAAAATTGCGGGTGTGGACGAGGTCGAGTTCCACGGGGGATTCGCTGGATGATAAGTACTTCTGCACGCTCTGCCTCCCGCTCTCTCCACGGAGCAAGTCGCGACAGAAAGCAAAGAACGAGACTTCAAAAGAGCAGGCCCCGAAATCCTATCTCGATAAAGCGATGGTAGAGAGGACGAAGTTGCGCCAACGTCATCTCAATCCCAGCCGAAAACGCGCAGAGTGCAGACAATGTATGACACTCAAATCAAGGTCTTATACTTCTGCCTGACCTCGTTCAAAGTTTACGGACCCATTAGACGTTGCACTTGATTATATTTTCGAGGTATGACCACCCGGTATGGCAGCAGATTGAGTGGCTAACACTAGCCTCTAAAGGGCCGGACAGGTAGTCTTCACATAACAACTCTCATTCACATCATTTCAGGCTACCTCGTCACCGCGGGGAATATTGTTCCTACAGACTTTTCCGGTGTAGAGGAAGCAGCCCCAGCAGGGTCGCCACAACGGCCTCAAGGACCTCCCGTCTTTCATAACCGTCGACATACCACGCCAAGACTTTGCCGAGCGTTTTGACATACCTCAATTGAAAGCTCTAGGCTTTACGCTTCCGTCACGGGCGTCGGAGCATTCTCTCCCTGCGAATAATTTACTCAGCAGTGGTGGTATCGAGAGAACCCCAGTGGATGGTGGCGCACCTCATAGGAGTACCACCTACCCACCCAATAGTGGGCTGCCATACCCTGTGCCTCAGGTCTCAGGCGTTACCGGACATGACCAGGCCAGTTCGCAAAACGGGAAATATCAATTGATGTGAAGCCTGGGGTTGGTTGACTGTGTTCGGGGATGCTGTTAAAAAGTATAATACAGTATGCTCCCCGAAACAATCCCGCTTATACAGTTTGAGAGTCATTATGCCTTTATGCAGCGTGAAATGCAAGACGACGAGCACCGCACATGCAATGATGGGGAGGACATGCAGCACGAAACATAGGACGGATAGAAGTGCTAGATCTGTCTGTTCTCTTTTTCTGCGCACCACAGCCGTTCAGGCCGAGAGCCTACAGTACGTCTTGTGACTCTGGCGTCGTCATGAGTAGTGGGTATCCGAGGTCATGCCGCGCATGTCATTCTGCCGGTAGTGGACCCCGTGGTCACATCGCGTTCTGCTTCCGACCGTGACTACCGTTGGGAGATTTAAACGGTGAGTGACGCTCCTATTAACCCAATAATCCTGACGTTGAATAGAGGTATATCTGAATGTTAAGCAGGCTCGTGTTGGGACCCGGACTTCCAAGCCCAGATACCGCTAAGACCCAGATGCCGGTCCCCAGTCCAGCTTCCAACACCATTGCTCTGCCTCAAGAGCTCGTTGGCTTCTTCATAGATGAGCTGCAGCACGACTCCATCTCGCTACGCCGCTGCTCGCTCGTCTGCAAAGCATGGTTGCCACATTGCTCCGCGCACCTCTTTGCCTCGCTTCGCATCTCTCGACTCCCGCTGTATCAAGTGCTTCTCGACTTTCGAGGCCTCATACTCTCGTCTGCACGGGTGTCATTGTACGTTCGGCACATCGGGATTGACATAGATTCTCAGAATGCAGCGGTGGCGGCGGCGGTCATTCTTAAGCATCTGTCGCAGCTCGAGTCCCTTTCTATCGCCGGCATCAAGCTCTTTCGCTATAGCAATAACCTCCCACGGGCTACCTCGTGTTACACAGGGCGCCCTCTTAAGTGCTTGAGCGCGATACGTCTGCCTGTGGATGTCGTGTCCGGCTTTCTAGTCCTCTTCGTCTCCGTCGATATCCTAGATGTGCGCTTTCCCGAGCGCGCACAGCGGAAATTTCCCTATGTCTCGCACATCGTGAAGAATTTAGAGGTCAAGTGCGAAACGGACTCCACCTTGCTAGATGTCGGCAGCCTAGTAGATCCCAATTCTCTCGAAAGCATCACGCTTGGCTTTGGCGGAACGTACCGTCACCGAGCTTCGGCGGATTATCTCCATAGGTTCCTGCAGTCAGCTGGCCAGCATATCCGACATTTTGAGTACGGGCAGCCGGTTGGTGGATGGATTACCCTTCCCGACAGTAAGACGTCTCGCCTTTCGATTGGCTAATACTCGTCTGATCCCGTCCTCAGGCATCCCTGCTCTGATGGCATGCACAAACCTCGAATCTCTCACGGTTACTACCCCGAAGGTTACGCCGTTCAGTATGGACTTATGGTGCGGCACCCTAGTGCTCCTCTTGTCTCTTCCCTCACAGACGCGACGTGTCGAACTCGTCACGAGCTGCCGAGGTCCGTCGAATTGCGACGGCGCCTTCGATGCCTTCATACAAAGATTCGGCCGGCACGTGGGGGAGGCCTTGGAGCACTGCCACGCGCTCGAATGTCTCAACATCGCTGCCCTAGATTACTATCATCAGCCTATCTCGGCCTCTGCGCACCCCGACAAACGAGAGGCCGTTCTCAAGGGGTTACCTGCGTGGTTAAGGGGAATAACATCATTTACATAGAACCAATGCTTCTAGGCTGTCTCGCTTACGATCACTGAAACCGCGTACGGGGTTAAGGAGTCTTGTTCAAAGCGCTAGGCCCTTCCAAAATTGGGCCACTGCCGATGGTGGATGTATAAACGAAGACCACACGTTTATGACGAGGTTTCTCCATACACACACTCTCTGCGACCCAAAAGTGAGTACAGCTGAGCCCAGATTATGACGCCTTTTGACAGATGTTCCCTGCGGTTGCCCATATTTTGCCAGATCAGCTGCCTATCGACGTCCCAGCTAAAACCATATGGATTCATCATCTTGTCCTCGTAATTCTGAGAAAGCTGGCAGAGGTCTCCCACAAGAGCTCTTGGATCATATCGTTGACGAGTTACAGGACGACATGACGGCACTCCGGAGCTGTAGCCTGGCGCACAGCTCGTGGCTCCGACGCACCTCGAAATATCTCCTTGCACACAGCAAGGTCCCTCTCACGAACGACCTCCGGTACCCGCATGCACCTAAGGTGACGGACCGCATCTCATCCAACGTGCGCGTCCTATCCCTCTTGCTCGGGCCATACGACTACCTCACGCTTGTGATGGCCTTCCCGCTGCTCGAGGAGCTGAACGTCGACGGCGGAGAGTTTGCGATGAATTTCCCCCTGTGCACCCACGCAGGAATACCATCGACGGTTAGAGACATCACAGGTCGCTTTCTCTCACGCCTCTCCGCGACCAGATGCCCCATCTTTATTGTGGAACGAACCCTCCAGATGTTCGCCGCGGTGGATATGCTGACCATCCAGGAGCCTACGCACTCCTGGATAGCTTCGAAGGCGGCGCCCCATGTTGTCCGGGGCCTGCAGCTGCGTACGCCGAGGGCTGAAATCCTCGTCGAGCTCGCTGGTATCTTGTCCCCTGATACGCTGTCCACAATCTCCCTCGATTTCAGTGGGAAGGCGTACACGCAGGTCAGGGCCCAATCCGTCGACGACTTCTTGTTATCTGTGGGGCAGAGCATGCAACGATTCTATTACGTCCAGGCGGCGGGAGGGTGGAACGAACCTACGCAGAGTCAGTTAAGCGAGCTTCTGCACTCCGCCTTTTTGCAATTCTGACCAAAGATCTCAGATCCGCTCCCTGCGCTCATGACGTGCAAGCTGCTCGACTCTGTGGAGATCACGTCGTGCAAAACCGCGATATTCCACAAAGTCGTCTGGCAGGGGGCAGTGTCGATGTTGTCCTCGCTACCAGCTAGTACGCGGCGTATCAAGTTTATCACCTCCGGCTGTGAGGGCTTCGTGGACGACGAACACCGGTACTATTTTGCCAACTTTGTGCGTTTGTTAGACTGGCGAGCGATTGGTCGCCTCCTGGAGAGACGTACATCACCCCCGGTGTTGGAGATTGGTGCCGAAAGCGCCCGTGGACACGCATGTGTAGGCTTCCAACACAACCCTACTGCCCAGGCAGAGGTTCTGGAAAACTTCTCGGATCGTTTGTGTAACATGACTACATTTCTCTGACTTACGGATGAGTAGGATCCACTTATTAAAACAGCTACTCAGCTGCATGTATTACAACCTGTCTCATTAGTATCTACAAATCATGCGGTAGACAACTCAGCGGAAACAGATAATCTTACTCAAGCGAGGGGATAGCAGGGTGCGGATGTGATTCTGTATCTCAGGAGAAAGGGGGGAGCGTGATGCTCCGGCAGCGCAGTCGATGTTGAACCGAGCTAAGTACACGTGTTGTTCCAGGGTTCCATTGAGCCCCTGCCAATCGCTGTCGTTCCAGTTCTTGTCAGTGCGGAGGGAAATGTGCATCCCATGACCCACGTCGTGAGGATGGACGAGCGGCCAGTGGTAGGTTATGGATGGTACGTCAACGTTTTTCTGGGGGCCCGGGATTGTGAGCGTCACGGATACGAGCTCTTTGCACGACTCCAGAGCGCGGACTGTGCACCTATATCAGCTCAGGGACGATGACGTGTTGAGATAGACTCACGAAAATGTGTAAGAATAAGAGACGCGACAGGCGCTGCAAGCGCGAAGTGCTCAAGGTTCCAGCCATAGGTCTGTAAGAACCGTTCAAGCTCATGCGGATTCGCGATGTGCTCATCATAGAAATCGATTGTTACGTGTGTGAGGAGGGATGGCTGGAACACCCTGAGCACGGTGCAGATCCACAGCGGGCGAGTGCGTAGCCGGAGGAACCGCACAGGTCCGGCGTTCCGCGGCTGGTTAACGCTGCCTTCAACGTAGGGGCCGTCTAAAACAACCATCTCGACCATCGTGAACATCTCCAGGACACATTCGATCAGGTCCAAGTGTATAAAGTCGAAATAGAGGGTCGACAGCTTTCTTCGAGCGATCGGCAGCGGCAGCGCCGGGCGCGGAGCGAACGACCGGAAGAGACCACCGAAACGTATAGACTCTACGCAAGGCAGCAGCATCATGACAGTATGGATGTGCACGGGCATGATATACGTCAACTTATCGCCAAGAATGGTAAAGTCGAGGATAGATCGAGGTAGCCGGCTGGAGGTCCGCAGACAAGCGATGCAGTCCAGCAGGCGGGTCGTTGAGACGGAGACCCGCCGAAAGAGATGCTTCGTGCACCGTTGTAGCATCGACACGCATACGAATGAGCAGTTCTGTAGAGAGGTAGGATCGTCTTGGAGATAGTCTATGGTGGCGTCGACGAGTTCCTGAGGTACGAAGATTGTCTGGGGGTCGCGTGTCGCATTACGCGTGCCCTCGGGGCAGGGCTTCTTCTCGATGATCATCTTGTCGAAGGTGGTAATCAGTCTATAGGAACACCGCGGCGATAAAGGACTCAACTTGAAGTTGACGGGATTAGCTCGGATGTTCTCGGTCGAGTTTGCTTTGAGTTTGTAAGTCAGAGTATTTCGGAATTGGTAACCTAAGAGTCGGTGGAGCAGATATGTGGAGTCATATCTTTTAGCTTCAGACAACAAGCATAGAGATGAAAGTGGAGACCCTCACCGGCGTGGCCTCAACGGCGAGCACAACGGTGTAAACAAGGGGTAAGCGCTAGGTAAGCCGCCGTGCAAGCATGCGGATAGCATTTCTTATCTCAGGCAAAGTGTGGGAACGCCCCGCGCCTACGGTGCCCAGTTGTCCGTACTATCTCCCAGCTTGGGTTCGTCAGGCCTCCAACGAACGAGCACGGGCAGTCATCAACATTGAGATTACGCGAGATAACAAACGCCAGAGCTGGCAATGCAACGTAACAGGTCTGCCGGGGCTCAAGTTTTCGCCAATTGCTGGGGTTTCGGCATTCAATGACGAGTAGTCCAGGGCATATCTTAGTCTACACACATCCGCTATCACTAGAATGTCCCAATGTCGCAACGGCCTTTGATTGTTCCGATGTCGTGATATGGAAGACCAAGTCTCCTCTGGACTCCTGGCAAGGTTCTTCCAGTGAGCATGCTAAGCCACGTAGTAGAAGACGCCACAGCACGCACCAGCTGATTTTGATGACAAGGCTTCGGCCACCTGGTGTGAGGGCCGTGTTGCTGGCCCAGTGAAGTCGCCTGACGCGAGGGAGAGAGCGCAAAGGACTCAGGCTGCCGCATCAGACTGTTGACGAAAAAGTCGCGCATGTTAAATCTGAAGAAGTAGCTGTGTGAGCAGGCCAAGAATATGCAGTTGTCTGCAGACTGACGAAGCGAGCAGCGAGTTTGCATAGAGGCTGGACATTGGGAAGTAGACTAATGGCTCCAGTTCTCAGTACACCAGTTCTGGAAAGGCAAAGGAAGTGCTCACAGGACGTGAAAACGAAACTTTTTGGCATCGTAATATACTAGCAAGGGGATCAGGTTGGGGACTGTAGGCCAAGAATATCATTGCTGAGCGCACGGTTATTAGACAGGCCATTGCCACCAAGCTATGCCCATGGTCAGTGTGAGAGTGTAGCAGTTTTGGTCAAGCCTGACCTTGTCAAGAGCCCAGTGTTGATCGTATAAACAATGAGCAGATTGATGTACGTCCCGATTCTGGGTCCCGATGTCAGTCAGACTCGGGCAAACACTCGACTGAAGTCGCGAGGATACGGCCAAACCCACCTCCTACTTAGGACGCTACTACGAGATCCGGCGAGGTAGAAGCAGAGGAAAAGGGCGAGGACGACGTCGGAGACAAAAACCAAGGACATATCGGTGTCCAAGATCCACTGTGGCCGCGGCAGTCGCCTCTGAGTAAAGATACAGTACGATTCGATGTGAGAGGGCCCTTACCTCGTCTTGACGAAATACGGAGAACGTCCTTACTCGGTACCTACATGCTCCAACGTAGGTTAACACTGCGCAAAGGACATCAATGGACCGGTAGTTACGATTTTGCACTAACAGCTGATAGGACGGTATTGAAGTGTATGGGACTAAAGTTCCGGGGAAACGCCTCACCTATGGTAAACCCTACAGCGAATGCATTAGTTGTCTCAAATACGAACACTGTTAAGGCGGCGCATGCACGTACCGAAGGCGGTCGCGACGCATGCAATCTACACAATTTATCAGCTTGCTAACATACGTGGAAGAGATGGAACGAACCAGAGTGGCTGTAAGGTACCAATTTCGCCGGCTCACTGGAACAAGTCACTCAGTGCACTCAGGATCAGAATAATCAGATGCAAGGACATACGGATCCAGATCCGATAAATGAACCAGCTAAGCGCATCGAATGAGAACTATGATTGTACTCAGTTGATATCTGAAGCACTAACCTACGAACGAGGACATCGTTGATCCCCTGTGATAGCAGACAGTAAATTGGCCGGACATGGACACGCTATGCAGCCGACTCTACGTACCGTTAGGAATACACCAAACTTGGTGGTCAAAGCCCTTAGAGTCAGGAGACTGTCATCGGCACAGCCAGATAAAGACACAGCTCACAGAGATACTCCTGCGATGTAACAGATCCTTTACTTCACTGAGGACCGATAAGAATATTACCGCCAAGACGTACCAGGGAATGCGATCTATGGTGGCAGGACGGCCATAGTTGGTGACCATGTACCTAGCGTAACGGTTCACGCTTCGTATTGGTCGGGTTCATCGAATAATCGGTCAGAAAATCGTACCAGTAACAGGGATGTATCGAGAAAGCAAGATGCGCAGTATTCACAGCCCTAGAGGTTACGGTATCAAAAAAGGGTGTATCACGAGCATCACAAGCAGCTAATGATTTGAGCTCACCAAAGAACCCACACCTAAGTCACATGTCAAGGTATGTTTTCACGTCACGGACTCAAGGGAGTAACCAGAATGCTTACGGTGTATTTTGCATACTGGTTGTCTTGGCAAGAAATCTGACACAGCATAAAGGTTTGGAGGCAGACAATGCCGTAGAGCCTATGCAAGTCCGTGTCATCAGTCGATATGTCCATGGATTACTATCGTTAAGACTGTGTAAACGTACACAGCACAGATAAAGGCACCTATCATCACCGCGCCCAGAGTGGTGTTCAGTCCAGGGAGCGGGGCATCTGGGAGCAGAGTGGGTTGGGAAAGCGTGGCCATAGCGGAACACCACAGGACAAGCCACTAGTGCATGATGCATATATATACGCGCAGCTCCTCGCACATGCAGCGAGTACTTCGGGATGAATGATGGCCCTGGGTGATCTTTGTATTGTTCGAGGACGGTAGTGTCGCGTGTGAGCTGCTCGATGCCAGTGATCTCTCATAACAAGAAGGTGATAATCTCAACGCGGCAAATGCAATCAGCCACACACCCGCACGCTGTTGGATCATTGACAGCGGCTCACGATTCCAAGCTAGTAGCCGCGGCTAGTGTTGGTCAGGCGGAGACTCGACGGGTACTCCGACAGGGCTCGAGGCGCCTATTCGGAGAGCAGCAGATCAGCGCAGCTGGGAGGACGATGATAGCCGCAAGGCCCTGCACAGCTCGATGCACCGCCAAGGCAGGTGTGATGGACACGCGCTCGAGCAGCGGGATCGCTTTGGCAGGTCCTGTGCTCCGAACATCAGCCCATTTCGACTCGACCCGATGACACTTCCAGCCTCTACCAACGCGCAAGGTAGTTGTTACGTCCGTGTATGCCAAGAACAGCGCCACCCTCATACCATCCGCAAAGCCCCATAGCGTGACTATAGACTTTACTATCTGGACGTGGGTGACTAGGTCGCCGTCGTCCGAATCGGTGTCCCGGAGCAACACGTAGGCTCGGTGCCAGTGTGCGGACGGCTCCATGGGAGGGGGGCGGAGAGTCAATACCTCGCCTTGAAGCGCTTTTTGTGGGAGCAGTAGCAGCTATAGTTACAAACTCCAGAAAACCTTCGACAAACGTTCCGTACTGGGGTCGAGGGCGTGACGGTGATTGAAGATGCAGGTTCCAACGTGGACGAGTTGCACGTGTTAAACCCGCACAACAAATATAATGGTAATCCAATGAATCAGTCGACGTGCCGCCCTACGACAGCAGGAGTAAATAAAGTGAACAAGCACATACCGCGACAGGTCAGTGCATGTGGTAGATTGTGTGAACCAGACATACGATTCGCCGTCGGAAAGTACACTGAGAGACCCGTACTATTGTCAATTTCGTCATCAAGTACAACCGAACGCAAGGGTGCTAGAAGCCTGGAAGTGAACTGCATGGGATAGCATAGCTACAACGCTTCATAGAATATAATCGGTAGCATATCTCACGCTAGTCACATACGCTACTGCCAGCATAATCCGCCATTGTAGAGGATTTCGATTGCTCTGTCGCGATATGGAAAACCATGCCTCCTGTCGACTCCTATCACAGTCCCTCGCATGATTATTATCAAACACTCGAGAGGGAATGGCGCAACACGCACCAGATGGCCTGGAGAACACGTCTTCGATACCCGCGCAGACGAGTCTCGCTGCTGGCTGCGCGAGTATGTCACAGGCGAGACTGCAGAGAGTGCATAGGTTGACGACTCTTCTTTGTTGCCGAGGAAGTCGCGCATATTGAATCTGAAAAATTAACCGCGTCAACACAAAGGAATAATAGTAGAACGGCGAACTGACGAAGCGAGCAGCGAGTTCGAGTAAAGACTGGCCATCGGGAAGTAGACTGATGGTTATCAGTTTGTGATTCTGCGCGAGGCAAGAGAGGCACTTACCAGCGTAGCTGACAAAGTTTGTCGGCATTTTGATGAACTACCACGGCCATGTCAGCTTTGCAGTGATCCAGGCATTCCTGCCGAGTGGCCTTACCGTTATTGTGCAGGCCATTGCCAGAACGCTTTACGCATGTCAGTGCAAGAATATAGCTAGTTCCGTTGAGGCTGACCTTGTCAGAAGCCCAGTATTGATAGTGTATACAATGAGCACGTTAATGTATGTCCCGATCCTGAGTCATGGCACCAAGTCAGAACCTGATGCGAGCAAGCATAGGAACAGCTGTATATACCTCCTGCTTAAGATGTTATTGCGGGACCTGAAGAAGTAGAAGCAAAGGAGGAAAGCGATGATGACATCTAAGGCAAAAACCATGGGCATGATGGCACCTACGGCCCGCTATGGCAGTACCACCTTAGTAGAGGAATACAAACCCGATTCATGTTAGAACCGTACCGAGGCTTGAGTTTGCCTAAACGCAGTGAATGTCTGCGCTAGGTATCTGTGGATTTCGGCTTATATCAATGTCACCACATGGACTAGGACTAGACGTTACGTTTCTCCTCCCAAGACTAATGAGGATGGTGAGTACGCAGAACTCAAGAGCCAAGGGGAAAGCGACTTACCGGTTGTAAGGACTGTAGTGAAGGCGCAGTACGACCGTCAACTTTGAACGATTGGCGCAGTGGCGCTTGCACGTACCAAATACGACTACCACGTAGACGGCCTGTGTAGTTCATGAGCCCGCGAATTTACACAACGAAAAGCGTCAACAAACCAGAGGGGGTGCAAGCCAACGATTATGTTGACTCACTAGGATAAGTTAGTTCGATACGCTTACCATGAGATGTGAGGACGCACGGATCCAGATCCGGTAGACAAACCATCTAAGCATACAGGTGAGAATTGCGGGTAGCCTGACCGATGTTTGGAATACTGACCCACGGACCAGAATGTCGTTGGTTGCCTGAAAGAGCGCCGGGTGGCGGGTTAGCCAGCCATCGATGTTCTATGCAACCGATCGCACCGTTAGAATTTGCCAGGTCTAGCGGTTACCGGAAGCCTTGGAATCAGAGAAGACTCTCAACTTGACTAGGTTATGGTATGGCTCACTGGGATGCTCCTGCGGTGTGGTGAGTCCTCATCGTGAACAGCGAGCACTACTTAGAGTCGTTAAGACGCACCAAATAATGTGGTCTATGGTATCAGGACGGCCGTAGTTGCTGACCATATACCTAGTATAGCAGTTCATGCTTCACGCGAACCAGAGTATGTGGCTACAAAGCATCGTACCAATAGCACGGATGTATGCAAAAAGCGAGATGCGCGGTGTTCATCACCCTAGAGACTATGGCATTAATGCGGTTGCATAGGCATCCGATGATTCGAACTCACCAGAGGGCCCACACCTAGTATGTTGTATGCCGAGGCACACGTTTAGCCCACTATCTCCAAGATTAACGGAACGCTTACGGTGTATCTTGCATACCGATGATCGTAGAAGGACGTCCGGCAGAACATGACAGTTTGGAGACATAAAACGCCGTAGAGTCTAGATACGCAAGTCTGTGTCAGTAGTCACGGACTAGTATCACTAGAGTAGCGTCAGCGTACGCAGAACTGGCGAAGGCACCTAACATCAGAGCACCCAAGGTGCTGTTTAGTACGGCAGCTGGAGGCAGTGTGGTAGGGAGTACGGCAGCCATAGCGGAGCGATAGAGGATACTCCATTATCGCGCGCACGACATTTATATATATATATAGCTTTTTGCTCATCTGACAGTGAAGACTTCTGCAATACCCTGCATGATCCTGGTGTCCGTTCTACAGCAGTGTGCGGAGTCGCCATGGGAAGTTTGATTGTGTATCAGACATCGATGATATAAATTCACGCACCGAATACACACGGTGGTGTATAAACACATGGTGATGGCTTCGGAATGGTGGCGGCTCGGGTGCGGCAGCCGGCATTAGCAGGGTCCATGGGTGTTCTGCCCGAGTTTGATCAGGAAGGCCCAGCCTGTGAAGATGGTATCAGCGTCTTTTGAGGGGCATGGGCGGCTGCGGCCACAAGACCGTGTACAGCACTATGCATCGGTAACCATAGGCAGGGAGAACGGGCACACGTCCAAGCTAGAAGATCACGATCGAAGGCCTACAGCCCTCGCAGCGGCCGCCTTCGACATCAACGTCAGTCCACCCTGGTTCGAATTAATCATACGTTGACATTAAGCCAACGCGAAAAAGCAGTAACTCCAAGCACCTCTCAGACAGGATTGCTCTTCCGCACTAGTTGCCAAACTTTCTCACAGCGTAACCTTGGACTGCTCCGTCTGGACATGAATGACTAGGTTGCCGCCGCCCGACTCCGTGTCCTGGAGTAATCCCCGAACTCAGTATGCGAACAGACAGAAGAGTAAAACGCCGTACATTGATGCGCTCTGGGTGGGCGGAGTGAGAGGAATGGCAGCTGCAGTGGCAGACAGTAGAGCGCTGGTGGAACTTTATCGTGGACAGCGGCGCGGCGAAGGACGCAGGATCCGACTTGAGCGAATCACGCAAGTTGAACCTGGATAAATGAATTGTTGTTAACCCAACGAGTCGACAAATGTTTCGGCTTACGATGCTAGGAGTGAATTGGCATATACTGTGGCAAGTTAAGTCTGTTAGTGTACGTTGGGGATTATGCTTGATGAACGACGACTTACGGTTCACCATCGGGAAGTATACTGCCAGGTTTTACCGTCAGTTCTGTTGTTAAGCACAGCCAAATGCGAGGCTTACAAGACCAAAAGATGAAGTTGTCAGGCATGGTAACGAACTAGAAAAAACTTAGCGAATGATGAAAGGTCATACAAAACACGTGCTCACCGTGATGAGACACGCCATGGATAACATGCTGAATATAAAATTAGTGGCGTACGCTTGTGCAAGAAAGAAACGTGTGCTACCAACCTGGTCAGCAGCCCCGTATTGATTGTATACAGTATAAGGATGTTGAGGTACGACTCTGTCCTGTAGTAGAATAAATTCAGTACAAGCGACGTCAGTCTGCATGCCGAGAATGTGGACAGACCTGCGATTCATGACCCTCATTCTAGATGTAGCGAGTAAGTAGCAAAGGATGGCCGCAATGAGCCCATCCGCCACGACGACCAGGGAGAGATCGGTCTCAGGGAGCCACTGCAACTGTATTGGAGATGGGGAGTTCGTTTAGAGCAATATTTGATACAGTTAGCCTCGCATGTTGCGCACGTGTACTTGCACAAGCTGGAAATATGTCTTGGTTTGGTAGCTATGGCGCAACGGGATAAACGATGGAAGACATTCACGAAGATCGAGACCTACGTTTTGATACCAGTAGCTGGTATGCTCATGGTTTAGATAGGGTTTGTTACAATAGGTTACGCACCCACCAAGGGTAAGGCCTGGACGCATCACAGCGAGAGTCAGCGATGCTTCGGCGAAAGGTACCAGGCTACCCACCAAACAGGAAGACGCAAAGGACCGTCTGTATCTCAATCAGTCCTCGAAGTCCACTGCGAAATCAGAGTAACGTACCATGGGGTAAGTAATCCAATGGTTGCGATGGCTCACTGATCATCTTCAGAGCAGTCCGTGGAAGAGACCCACGCATTTTACTCACAGACCCAGATGCGATAAACGAACCAGCTGAAAGGCAGTGCTTCAGAGATCAATCGCTGGAGTTAATTGTTATGCGACGTAGCAACGAACGATGAAATCGTTCACAGCCTGTGTTGCGCAATATGACGTCAAGTTGCTGATATCCAAGATGCGATGCTCACCGTCAAGATTATTCCCGCCTGCAAAGGACCTATTTAACAGAGCGCTCAGCGCAAGAATCTTTTTGAAACCACGCACCGATACACTCCTATCGATTCGACGTTTGTCAGTGTTTGTACATGGCCGCTGGTGGATGCGACATACCAGACGGTATTGACTATCGCGAGAGGTTGAAGATAGTCAGACACCAAATACCTGCCGAGGGTATCAACTACACTATGCAGGTAATACACACCAATAGACCGGATGGATGACGAGAGCCATATGCGCGGAACTGATGAGCCTGCCGCTATCATGAGATAGAAGCGTGACACATCCCATTTTTACGTACAAAAGTCCAATGACCTAAGTGAAAAAGTTGGTCAGTAAATGGCGAATGAGGAGACATATGTTCTCACCGTATATACCATATAACGGCTGTTGTGCGACTGTCCTTGGAAGAACAGCAGCGTTTGTAAGACGATGATTCCATACAGCCTGTCATCGAAAACAAGGTCAGCTGTTCGTGGAGCAAGACAATGGTGACGCACTTACATGGCCGCGACGAAGCCTCCTATCAGGATGGCTCCGAGGGTGCTACTGGTGTTGAGACCCGGGGACTGTGGATTCGAGGGTAAAGGGGATTGAGTAGCCATCCTGACGTACTGTGGGAGGGCGGAGAGGCGAAGGGTATAAGTAGAAAGGAAGATAGGATGGCGTGTGTTACCATCTTTCTAATATAATGATGGGGCATGTTCGCTGCCATACCTGCTGGATGGAATAGAGATAAACGGCCGTAATGGGCTGGGGAAAGATGGAGAAGGGTCAGGATCAGCGGGTGAACAAATGTTACAATAAGAAGTCGATAGTCAGGCTGCCATAGTGAACTATGAGGACAGCTGGGAGTTATGAGGGCATCAAGAGGGCTGTGGAAGAGAACGTACGACGTGTACCTGTGAACAGAGTGTGGGAAGCATGACGATCTACGGCGATACTGATCAGCAGGTATCATGATAGTGATTCTAGCCTCTCGGCACAAGGTGATCGCAACTCCAAAGTTTGTCAGTCGCCTGTGGACAATCGCTGCCGCAAGAAAAGCTCTACACATAGTCACCACCAAATCGTCCACCAAGCACCCGAATTAATGGACCATGGACTGCTTTGCATCCGACTTGACGAGTTACCACGATATGGCATTCAGTACTGGTTCCTATTGAAAGGCTTGAGTCGGGCGTGCCGACTTTCGAGTACTCGACGTCCATGTACTCGCTCAGCGTTCCCATTAGCTTTGCGCCTGCATCCTTTGCTGATGAAAGATAATAAAAATCAGCTCCAACGCTATCGATATAGCAATAAATATTGACCTCGATCATCCTATCCCCCAAGATCAAGCAATGCAGGTCTGGGTCCTCGAGCGTGGGCTCGCGATGCAGGGCCGTTCAGCGCCTTTGAGACCTCTGCAATCTCCGCGTCCAGTGAGTTTAAACAGACAGTCCTTCGCCTTCCCCCAAAAGATCACCACCGCGGGCCGCGAGAAGGTGATGCTTTATGGGTCGTAGGGTACGTGGACAACTGTTAGGTACTGCGCCTTGTCGTGGTCGATGCTCTTCTGAATTGGTGTGGACGTACAGCGTTGCTCGCGACGGGACACACAATCCTTGCATCGGAGAAACAATTGTCAACGGAAAACTCTTTTATCTCTTGTCGTACCAGAAGGCGTACACATGAATTTCCGTATAAAATTGCGTGAATAATGCAGATCTGCAGGAGAAACCAGGATTCAGATATCCTGCAAAGATCAAAACAAACTCACGCCTGATCTTTCTTGAGAGTCGTCTCTGACACTGCCAGTGTCGACACAGTAGGAATAAATAAATCGAGGGTAATGCAGGACGTGAGCTCCTTGCGACGCTCCTCCAGGAGTTGGGAGCAAATATTATGCTTGGTGGTTGTGACACATACTGGCACAAGCGCGAGCAATAGGTCAGAGAGCTTGAACGATTTGGGCCGTGGAAGGCCAAATGAGAAGCTGGTTCGTGTTGGAACTGAGTAGTATATGCGGGATGACCAAAGCAAATCTGCTGTGCACGGCAATGATGTGAAAAGATCCAGAATTCGCATATCCGGAGTCTGGGATCACGTCAGTACATCCTGCAACTGAACCTTAGATCGTCTGAAATCCATGTAGCCCATTTGTAGGACTCACCAGCACGTTGTAGGGATCCTTCCATGGTATAGAGACGGAAGGGATGGTGGTACCGAGATCCGCGCAAGTGGCAGTGGCCGCAGGAGGCACGGTGCAACGGTGGTTGTACCTCCGAGCTACGTGCGACTACCTTGATGCTGCTGAACAGTATTTGGAATGAAGCACAGTAGACCTGCAAAAGGGACATCGTCTGAGCATATCGCGATGCCTCGCGACAGTATTTGAGATGGGAATGTCGTCGGTCACGTGCGAGATGTCCTAAGATTCCCTGTGAGTCAAGGCGTAGATATGGCGAAAGGGAGCCGACGAGGAGCCTACCTGGTCATGCTGTTCCCGCATAATGGCTATGGTGATTTGCAAGATGTATGTATTTCAGTTTCTTGACAAGATTGAAGAGGCTAGAATTGGCACAAATGAGAGCACGCAACGTTTGCTAGCACGTGATTCGGGATGCAGGAAGTGTCCTGGAGAGCAGAGAGGAAGAGCCGGAAGCACTTCTACATGAGGTGCTGGGCAGCCTGTTTGCCGAGCACTGGTCAAGTGGTCAATGGGCGGCGTATGCGACGCTAAGACTAAGGTAACGCACGACAAGAAATTCTCACTGCCTTAGCTACTTTCTCTGGCCCGTTCATGCGCAGTCTTTGTGGCTGTGTGCTGGGTAGTCGGGGGCGTCCCTGGATGTAATTTATCGAGATGTTGAGTCGGGCTCGCGCTGCGCACGAAATTGGAACGAACGTACGACAGGCCAACCGGCCACCGGTTATCGGTCAAGTAAAGCCGTACTCGTTATTGCTGTAGTGAAGTGCCGGGGAATCAGGGCGAGACGCATGGCCAAGGGGCAGGCAGGGGCGGCGGCGAGCTGTCCATGACTATATGAGCAGGATGGACGTTGTATGAGCCCCTAGAGCTGCCAGCTTACACCATTGATCTGCCTGCCGTAAACGAACACTGCTGATCTCGCGTCGTGCCGTCTCAAGAGCTCCCTTGGCTGTGAATCTTCTCATGAAATTCCTCAGATGTCTCACAATCGTGAATGTCAGCAACTCTCGCTGCTGAGGATAGACAGTACGCACAAGCAAGCGATATGACAAGGAAGCCAAGGTACGTGTTTATACTCCAGCTGTTGGCCGGCTTTACATGCTCAATTTAGCTGCGACTTCACGCAGTACACACTCCAGAATTTTTGCTTCTGCCTGCTAATCTCGCCTTGCAAGGGAAGTACTTACTTCGCGGCTGGCCAGGAATCGCCGCCCTTCTGCGACGAACTCGCTGGGAACCATCCTTCTGTCAGGTCGTAACCGTGTCACTTGATCACACGAACCGGTTGCTACAAGCTGTATGTTCGACATATCTCATTCTTGACCGCAGGCTACGACGCGCATCGAGAGTCCTAATCGCCCTGCTGGCATGCGGTGTCATAAACACATCCCATGGCTGACAGCTGCTGTGCCGTACCACACTCGCCTCCCTCGCTACTTGCGCTCTCGCCGCGAATGGCGAAGTAGCTTGTGCATGGCGACATCGACAGGGTCCCAAAACGGGAGCGCAGCAGGGAACTCCAGTCACAGATAGCAGTCATACGGCTAGTGAAATGCATTAGGCGCGAGATGGTGTCAAGCAGGAAGGCGCGTCGACGGAGACGGATGACAGACGCAGGGAAAAGACGAGGAGACACTAACTGCGGCACTGTGCAAGGCGTCTTGAGGACAGCGGTGCGCACGGGAATCCCTGTTGGCGTTCAAAAGGTAGGGATGCGGGAAGCGAGAGGTTGAAGCTCGCCCCCCTGATGGAACAATGGGGAAGCGTAGAAGCAGCTGTAGGCACTGAATCTGTCGCATGTATATAGTACTCCCTCGTGTCCGGTACCTCGGCGCGGAGGCAGATGGCGGGGTGGTCAACCCGACGCCTTCGTTGGCCGTGCATAGACGACTGGTTGGGACGTAGCTACACAGTCGGGCGGGTTCGTGACGGCGTGCGTGTGGTCATCGAGCTGTCAGCAGGCGAGTCGGAAGAAGACAGGGAAGAGTGGTAGGTTCTCTGACACGGCCGGGTATCGCAGATGTGACGGATGTTTGCTCAGGACCTCCAGATTTACCCCACACCCTACATGTACCTGGCTGCACGTAGTTCAATGTGATATATCCCGGCTGCTCTGCCATCTTGCCTGCCCTCGTCTCCATTAATGCCTTCATCAGTGTGCCACGCGACACGCTGGCCATGACAGGATCGCTCTTTCAGTTCGTACTAGTCGCCAAACTATCTCACAGCGTGGCCTTAGACTGCCCCGTCTGGGTATGAACGACCAGGTCGTTGCCGCCCGACTCCGTGTCCTGGAGCAACCCCAAAACTCAGTATGCGAACGGATGGAAGAACAAAAGGCCGCACATTGATGTACTCTGGGTGGGCGGCATGACTCGAGGATTGGCAGCTACAGTGGCAGATAGCGGAGTGCTGGTGGAATTTCATCGTGGACAGCGGTGCGGCGAAGGATGAAGGCTCTTGCTTGAGCGAATCACGCATGTTGAACCTGCAAAAAGAACTTGTTGGTAACGCAACGAATCGACTAATTTCTCGGCTTACGACGCTAGGAGCGAATTGGCATATACTATGGCGAGTTAGTACATGTCTGAGATAGCGCCAGGTGAGTTCAGACATACGAGTCATCATCGGGAAATATACTGCCAGATTATACCGTCAGTTCCATTGTTGAGTGTGACCGGATGCAAGACTTACAGGCCACAAAGACGTAGTTGTGAGGCATGGTAACGAACTGGAGCAAAGTAAGCAAAATGATGAACACTCATACAAATCACATGCTCACCGTGATGAGACACGCCATGGATAACATACTGATCATGGGCTCAGTGACGCACGGCCATACAAGAAGCACGGACTACTAACCTCGTCAGCAGCCCCGTGTTAATTGTATACAGGATAAGGATGTTGACGTATGACTCTGTCCTGTCGTAGATCAATTTCAGCATAAGCAACGTGGATCTACAAGATATATGGACAGACTTGTGATTCATGGCCTTCGTTCTAGATATAGCGAGTAGGTAGCAAAGGGTGGCCGCAATGAGCACATCCGCCGCAAAGACTAGGGAGAGATCGGTGTAAACGAGCCACCGTACCTGTATCAGATATAGGGGGGGTTCATTTAAAGCAGTTTTCGATACAGTTAGCCTCGCATGTCACGCACGTGGGTATGCACAAGTCGGAGATATGTCTTGGTTTGGTAGCTGTGGCGCAATGGGATAAGCGATGGAATACATGCAAGAAGGATGAGACTCACAATTCGACGCCAGTAACTAATATGCTCAATGCAGTGGTTTAGACAAGATTTTTATACTAGGCTGTGTCACTCACCAATTGTAAGGCCTGGACACATCACAGCCATGGTCAGCGATGCTTCAGCGAACAGTAACACACTGCTCACCGAACAGAAAAATGCACAGAATCGTCTATATCTTAAATCAGTCCTCGATGTCTACTGCGAGATCAGAACAACATACCATGGGAAAAGTAGCCCAACGGTTGCGGCCGCTCACTGATGAATTTCAGAGCAGTCCGTGGAAGGGACCCGCGCATTTTACTCACAGATCCAGATGCGATACACGAACCAGCTAAAAGGGCAACACTCCAGAGATCAATCGCTGGAGTTAATTATAACGTGGCTTACCAGCGGACGATGAAATCGTTCACAGCCTGCGTTGCATAATATAGTGTCGAGTCGCTCATAAAAATCAGATCCGGAACGCAATGCTCACCGTCACGATGACTCCCGCCTGCAAAGGGCCTATTTAATAGAGCGCTCAGCACAATAATCTCTAAAAACCTACGCACCGAGACACTCCTATCAATTCGACATTTGTTAGTACATGCACACGGCCACCGGTGAATGCGATATACCAGACGATTTGGACTATTGCGAGGGGCTGAAGATAGTTAGACACCAAATACCTGCCGAAGTGTCAGCACTCAGGGGTGTCAACTGCTCCGTACAGGTGATACACACCAATAGACCGGATGGATGATGAAAGCCATATGCACAGAATTCATGACCCTGCCGCCACCGTGAAATGGGAGCGTGACACATTTCCGTTTTCACGCACCAAAGTCCAGCGACCTAAGCATAAAGTAAGTCCGTAAGGTAAGACGTGAGCCAGAAAACATGTTCTCACTGTGTATCTCATGTAACGGTTATTGTGCGACTGTCCTTGGAAGAACAGCATGGTTTGTATGACGATGATTCCATACAGCCTGTCATTGGAAACAAGGTCAGCTATTCGGTGATGCAATTGGCATGTACTTACATGGCCACTACAAAGCTTCCTATAAGAATAGCTCCGATGGTGCTGCTGGCCTTGAGACCCAAGTCCTGTAGAGTCAAGGGCGGAGGGGGTTGAGTAGCCATCCTGAGGAGGGCAGGGAGCGAGAGGTGAAGGGTATAAGTAGGACAGCAGATACTATGGCGTGTGTTGCCATCTTTCTTATACAACGACAGGGCACGTTCGTCCCCACATCTGCTGCGTAGAACTGAGAGAATTGGCAACTATCGACACGGCACTGGGTCACGGAAAGATGGAGAACGGTCGGAGTTAGCGGGCGAACAGAGTGTGCGATAAGAAGTCGGTGGCAAAGCTGTGGCAGTGGGCTATGATGACAGCCAGAAGCTACGAGGACAGCCAGAAGCTACGGGAGCACCACAGAACGTCAAGAGGGCCGTCGGAAGAGAACGTACGATGTGCGCCTGTGAAAAGAGTGTGGGAAACATGGCGATCTACGGTAGCAGCTATCATGATCATGATTCTGGTCTCAGCACAAGGTGATTGCAGCTCCATGGTCAGTTGAGTGGACAGCTCAAGAAAGAAAGGGCCCTACTTGGTCGCGGCCGAGTCGTTTACAAGCGCCAGAATGGGCCAAAACTTGGGCTGCTCTGCTTTACAGGTCTGCATGCCGCCACTTTAGTCCGCTGTGATTGTCATGAGATACCCGCTCAGCCTCGGATGCGATCGAAGCCAGCAAGCACTTGAGTAGTGCCTGCCGACGCTCGACGTGCAGCGGTCTCATCAACTTTCCGTCCGGATTGCCCTCTGCCTAAAATCATCAGCTCCGACACCATTGACAAAGCGTTAAGAAACCAATCACGGATCCTCGAGCGTTGGCCCGCCGAAAGCGAGGCTGTTCAGTTCCTCGGAGATCTCAGCGGCAATCCTTACGTAGAGCTCAGGCTTGGATAGATGGTCCTTCGGCTTCTCCCAGAGAATCACCACCGCGGGTGACTAGAGTGCAAGCGGATGATGGTATCTGGCCCGTGGGATACGTGGACGATGGTCAAATGCTGCGGCTTGTCACGGTCGATACTCTTCTCAAGCTTCTGACGCATGGTCACAAAGTTTGGGCTGCTGGCGAACCTGCGGTGGTGGTCGAGGGAGTCTCAAGCTGGCGGAACGATGGCTGTCAGAGGCAGGTGGACGAAGCAAGAGTTGGGGTACCTCGTATGATGTGGCCAGTCTCGTCGTCCTCCACTTCTAGTGCCCGATACACTCTGCAAATTACAAGTCGACACAGTCAGCCCTCAGAGACTCGGTTACGACCTTCTGGCTCGGCTCTTGATCGTTTGCTGGTACTGCGGTGCATCGTCTACGACAGTGATGCAACCCGAGTGTAGGTCGGAGTCGGACGTTGGGAACGTCAGACACGGAACTAGGTCACAAAAAGACGGAGAAGGGCCGGAATCGGCAGGCGAACAGAGGGCACGGTGATAAGTCGATGGCCTATCTACCGCAGTTGGTGCTATGAACAGCTCCCGGATATCATTTGAGACGCAAAACCATCGCCTCGTCCCCTAAAGGTCGAGCTTGCTGACTGGTCTGTTTGTCTGGCCGTGTCAGGTTGCGGGGTGGTGGGCTGTTCGGAAGAATGAGGACCAGTGGATGCTATGAAGTGGAGATTTGTAAGTGACTCTCGGCACGCTGAGCGTCTTACACAGGTTCGTGTCGGAAGCTATAGAAACATGACAAAAAGTACAGGCGTGGGAGACGCGCACAGCGACAGACATTGGTCGGCGTGCTTGCCAAAGCTTACATAAGGCCACGGACATGTCATGTCGGCCGCCACCAAGTCGTCTACCGATCCAATCTGCCATCAAGCGCTGGCTCGCCTCATTTATCACAGTGTGCCATCCATCCTCTCACACGGAGATCGGGTGAGACTTACCACCCTTAAGTCTGCACCAACGCCTACCTCTCACTCACCTGTGAAGATAATATCAGCGCCAGATGCAAGTGTTGGGTGGTTGCGGCCATACAGCTCTGTGCGTCGAGTCGGCAACCATAAGATAAGCAGCCTGAGAGGGAATGAGTACACGATCGAGAGCTGGGAGACCACTGTTGAAGGCCTACAGCCTCCCGCAGCGGTCGCCTTCAACACCAATGTCAGTCCATTCCAATTCGGTTCAGTCATTCTTTTACATTGAGCCAGTGCAAAATGGTAGTGCCCCCATGCATTTCGAAGATAGGGTCGCACTTCTGCGCTCGCTGCCAAACTTTCTCACAACGTAACCTTGGATTGCTCTGTCTCGATACAGATGACCAGGTTGCCGCTGCCCGACTCTATGTCCTAAAGCAACCCCCAAATTCAATGTGCGCACGAACGTAAGAGTAGGACGCCGCACCTTGACGTGCTCCGGGTGGGAAGAGTGAGGAGAATGGCAGCTGCAGTGGCAGACAGTAGAGCCCTGGCAGAAGTTCAGTCTCGGGGCCAGCAGTATGGCATAGGACGCAGGCTCCATCTTGAGCGAATCGCGCATATTGAACCTGCAGGAAAAAATGAGCTGTTAGTAACTTAACGAGCCGACTGAATCATGACTCATGATGCCAAGAGCGAATTGGCGTATACTTTGAAAAGTTGGTGCATGTCAGAGATTGTGCTCAGTTAATTCAGACATATGATTCACCATCGGAAAGTACACTGCCAGATTTTACAGTCAGTTCCATCATCGAGTGCCACTGGGTACAAGGCTTATAAGACGTGAAGATGTAGTTGTGAGGCATGTTAACGAACTGGAGCAGAGTTAGCAAATGACAAAGGATCATACAAGACACACGCTCACTGTGATGAGTCATGCCATAGATAGCATGCTGAACATGGGTTTAGTGGCACATGCTCGTACAAAGAACATGCACTGTTACTAACCTGGTCAGCAGCCCTGTGTTGATTGTATACAGGATAAGGATGTTGAGATACAACATAGGTCTGCATGCAGAGTTTGATAACAGGCCTGCGGTTCATGACCTTCATTTTAGATATAGCAAGTAAATAACATAGGATGGTTGCAATGAGCCCATCCGCTACAAAGACCAAGGAGAGATCAATGTCAAGGAGCCACTGTATTGAGAATAGGGAGCTCAATTAGGGCAATATTTGCAAGAGTTTCAGTTCGGCGGCACAGACATGGGAACTTATTAAGTTACATTGGACTAGCCACTCATAAGCGCCCAAGTGGCTAAGACATGCTCAAGAATTTCCGAAAAGCCCAAAAAATGGCACAGGCGGAAATCAAACCTGCAGCCAGAAAGTAACTGCACTGCGCTATACCACTAAAGCATAAGACCTTGCAAGTGTAGGGTTAGAATTGCTATATAATACCACTTTTCCACCTTAAAGTCTTAGCCATACCATCAGAATATACCTTTGTACAATTACATTCCACTGCTTAATACATAGTAATTGGCTAAAATATAGAACTTTGGGCAGCTAAGACACTGATGTGGCTAAGACACCCACATGGCTAAGACACCCATGTGGCTAAGACACCCGTGTGGCTAAGACACCCATGTGGCTAAGACACCTAAGCAGATAAATTATACTCAGTAACTTAAGTGGAATCAATAGCAAATATTCAATGTCTCCATGTCTCAGCCACACTGGTGTCTTAGCCACATGAGTGTCTTAGCCATAACATCAGAATATAGCTTTGTACAATTACATTCCACTGCTTTAATATGTAAATCATTGGCTAAAATGTAGGAGACTTTAAGGCAAAAAAGTGGTATTATAGGGCAATTCCGACCCCACATTTACAAGGTCTTATGCCTTAGTGGTATAGCATGCTGCAGTTACTTTCAGGCTGCAGGTTTGATTCCTGCTTGTGCCATTTTTTGGGCTTTTTGGAAATTCTTGAGTGTGTCTTAGCCACTTGGGCACTTATGAGTGGCCAGTCTGGTGTAACTTAATAAGTTCCCATGTCTGTGCTGCCAAACTGAATCAGCTCATATTTGATACAGCCAGCTTTGCATAGAATGCATGTGGATCTCTGAAAATCAAAGATATGTTTTGGTTTGATAGCTGCACTGCAATGGAATTAACGATGAAATACATTCACAAAGATCGAGGCTTACGCCTTGACACTGGTAGCTGGTATACTCACGCTGAGACAGAGTCTTCATGATAGATTATGTCACTCACCAATAGTAATGCCTGAATGCAGCATAGCAGAGTCAGTGATGCTTTGGTGAAGGATGCTGGGCTATCCACCAAATAGGCCAATGCAAAGGATCATCTGCATCTTAGTCAGTTCTTGAAGTCCACTGCAAGATCAGACCAACATACCATAGGAAAAGTAACCCAGCAGTTGCAGTGGCTCACTGGTCATCATCAGAGTAGTACATGGAAGAAACCTGTGCATTTTACTCAGACCCAGATGTGATACACAAACCAGCTGAAAGGTGGTATTTTAGAGATGACTCGCTATAGTTAACTTTAATGCAACGTACCACCAGATGACGAAATTGTTCACAGCCTGCGTCGCACCATAAGGTGTCAATTCACTGATAAATAATCAGGTCCGAGTTGTGGTGCCCACCATCAAAACTATTTCCACCTGGAAAGGACCTATTTTAGTGGTGTGCTCAGTGAAAGATTTCACAAAAACTACATACTGAGATGCTCCTGACGATTCAAGATTTGTAGATATTTGAACATGGCTGCTGATGAATGTGACATATCAGATGATGTTGATTATTGTGAAAGGTTGAAGATAGTTGGATACCATGCACCTGCCGAGGTGTCAGTGTGAGACACTAACTGTACAGATAATACGCATCAGTAGACAGGATGCATGATCAGAGCCATATGCACAGAATTAACAACCCTGTCACCACTATGAGATGAGAGCACAGTTCATGTGTCATTTTCGCGCATCAAAGTCCAATGACCTTAGTGAAAGAGTGGGTCAGTAGAATACGAGCAAGAAGGCATCTGTTCTTACTGAGTATTTCAGGTAATGATTGTTGTGTGACCGTCCTTGGAAGAACAGTAGAGTTTGTAAGATGGTGATTCTATACAGTCTATCATCAAAAAGTGGGTTAACTACTTGTGGAGCAATAGCAATGAGAATGCGCTCACATGGACGTGGCAAAGCCTCCAACAAGAATAGCTCTGAGGGTGTTGTTGGTGTTAAAAACCAAGGTCTGTGAACTCAAAGGTGAAAGGGGTTGAGTAGCCATCTTGGCCTGCTGTTGGAGAGCAGAGAGGCAAAGGACATATATAGGATAGTGGAAATAATGTGTGTGCTGCCATCTTTCTTGTACAACGATAGGGCATGTTCATTGCCATACCTGCTGGATGGAACTCTGATAATGCCACTATTATTTCTGTAAACAGAGCCGTAAGAAATTTGATTCCAGGAAAATGGATCCAACATGGCAGGTCATGGAAAGATGGAGAGGAACTGAGATCAACAGGTGGAAGGAGGGTCCAACAAGAAGTCGATGGCAGACATCAGCCAGGCCATTGTGGGCACCGTGAACTAGCTTCTGAATGTCATCTAAAGCACAAAAGTGTCGACTCATCCTCCAAGTGTTGAGTCTGTCCACCGAGCTATCCATCTTTGTCAGATTCCAGGGCCGTAGAGTCTAAAGAACAGATAACAATCAATGAATGTTGTGACATCAGCATTTGTACACGATACGTACTCAGAGCGGCATCTCCAGATGCACATCAGGGGCTGCAAGGATATCAGGAACATCAACAAATATGGTTGTTTTGTTGCTGCTGTCCTGGGCGTAGCCTTGGCCTCCTATTATTTTTCCATTTTCCCCAATTTTCTACAATTTATTCCATGTTTGTACGACCCTTCTAATGTCATCGGCACATTGGCGCCAGTTTACAAAGTCCTAGCCATGTGCTAAATGCCTCAAGACTGCATCACCAATGGGCACACATCAGCACATCAAAATGCACCTGCAATGCCACCGCTTCATCACTGCATCATGCTTCCTCAGGAATGGCCATGCTCTGATCTCCACTGGACCTTCTATCTCTGAGTCTGATCGGCAACAGACATCCTATCCCCATTGGCCCGACAATGTCATATGTTATGACACACCAGCCCCTGTTTTTTGCTGAGTCCCCTAGATACTTGCAGATGCCCTAGCTACAGTTGCTTAGGTAATGCCTGGTCCATGTGCAACTTGAACAGTATATAAAGGGACCCTTTATTGCTATCTAGCTCCATCTCGACCTCTTGGTTATTGGGCTAGGTAAGCCTTCATCTGTACCTTAGTATAGTCACTAATACACTTAGTTATTGGGCTAGCTGAACAAGTTAACACAATCGTCACCAGACCACCGTTGGCACTGCCTTTTGATTAGATCTGTGCAGTATCCCTCGTGGTGTGTCGACATCAGCCCACATCAGCTGCTTCACATTATCTTGAGGAGCTATAATGATTTTGTGCTGTGCTAGCTAAGTTTATTCCGACTGGAGCACCCTTGAAGCACCATGTACCTGGAACAGTGCTGACTCAATCCATTCACTTGCCACCCAAGAGTGCTGTTGAGAAAGAACATACTTGTTTGATATGTGTATAAACAGTGTGTGAGAGACATGGTGCTCTGTGGCGTTGTGCAGAATGGCAATGTTGACTACTAGCAGCACAGAGCTGGCATCATGTTCATGATACTTAACCTCTACTGCTGTATCATGTGATTGCACTCGAAAGCCAGAGTTGACTCTTGCAGAGTGTTTGTAAATCTTATGACATGACGCATGCAGCGACCATTGTCAGGAAGAAAGCTACGCATGTCGCGCACAGGTGGGGCTGCCACCAAGTCTTTGGAATTACAGCAACAGTCAGTGAAGCGACAAACTCAGGCTGCTTGATGCCACCATCCTGGTCTGCTGCAATTATTCACGATATGCCATCAGTCTCTGGCATGATCAACACTAGCAAAGGACTTGAGCCATGCATGCCAACGCCCAACGTTGTCAGGCATCGACTTTGTGTCAACAAAAGAAACTCACCACTCACCGCACAACACACAGACCAGCGCGTGGGAAGAAAGCACACAAAAAAAGCACACCGCATCGACTGCTCTCAAGTCCGTCAGAAGCAAAATGCGACGTTCTCAAACCAGACAGAGGCAGATTGCAGGGACCACCCTCGAATGCAAGGGTCAAAACAAAGGTAAATGGTCTGAGAATATATAATTAGTAGCCTGTAGAGAAATAGAATTGAGAGAGACCTTGCCCCGCAACCCTTACCAGTGTATTTTCCCTCTCGGCTACGTCAGTAGTAGTACCTGAGAAATATACCTGTTGTTTGCCCGCAGCTCTTGAGTGCCGATCCGACTGAAGTTCTCTTAGTGAGAACAGGCAGTGTTCACCCTCTAAGTTGTTCACCAGATATGCAGCAAGTTCCACCGTCGCTAACTTTGCATTCATCGACACTGACTCATTACTCTCTCTCCTCAAAGCACATGAATGCCGAGATAGCTCGACCCAACACCGCGGTCCAGTGAACCTCGGAGGAACGCGCCGCACTTGATTCTCGAGCGCTCACATACAAACACATTCCTGTACGACAACGTCCATATGCTCCTCATCAACTTTGCACCTGTATCATCCGGATTGCCCCTCTGGTAAAAATTATCACTTCCGGCACTATTAACGAAGGCTGTTAAAAACCGACCTCAAATGTCCTGGCCCTAAGATTAGGTAATACAGCCTCGGAGGTGCAACCTAAGTCAAGCTGAAGTCCACGGTTAGTCAACCATGCATATACTTGCAGGCTATCTGCCAATAATGGTGGCTGCAATAATTTACAGACCTGGTCTTGTCTACGGCTGCGGTGGTGCAAAGTAATGTTGTGGGCCAGTGTCTGGCTGGCGAATTGGTTGTTGGGTGCTCATATTCAAGTTCCCACATGCTCCTCTCTCCTTTGTCGTCTGCTTTGCTGACCAGCCCTCACACATCGACAAAGCCCTGCACGGACAACTACGTTGGATGCCGTTCCTGAACACCTGAAGTGTCAGGAAAAACTGGGACATGTTGCCATACTAGTCCCTTCTAGGTTCTAGGCCACTGTTCATATGCCTGGACCTGCCGCCACAGGAGCACGACTATGTCTCACCTATATATGCCACGGTTCCGCTATCCTTCTCTCACCTACAGTCAGCAGTCCACCTGTTTCACTCCGCTCCCCTCTTGCAAGTCCGGCCTGGCTGATCACAGCCCCAGTCTGGATCCTGGACCACAGTACAGCAGTCGAGAATACAGATTCTGTGACTTGAGTGTCTTAGAACAACTCTAGTACATTTTACATGTGCCACCACATGCACACTACCTTTCTGTCTGGCTCTTCTGCTACTCTGTCAAGTTTTGATGCATCTGTGCCAAACAGTGATGCTATAGCACAGGGTGGTAAGCGCAGTCTTTTTCTTGAGAAAACTCAGGCAAAAGTGGCTAAACAAGGCCCAGTGATTCTTTGATTCTACGCCAGTGCAAACTGAGGAGAAACTGGTGCAAAACCAGCCAAAATGGTCTAAAACACAGTAAGATTGGCGTTTTGCCTTCGGTTTTTTCAGGTGAAAACTGGAGAAAGTTGGAACCTTGTTCAATCAGTTTTTGGCCAATTTTGCGCTGGAAAAAAGCACGCTTACCACCCAGTGTAGTCTCTGCCATAGATGCCTCTGATCTAACCAGGTGTGCTTAATCCAGCCGTCTACCTCCAATGCATGTTTTTATGTCATTGGGCAGACTCCTGACCAGTGCCTAAAGGACGGGAGCTTTCTCAAGTGGATTATTGGGGTTGCGTGATTATTAGTTATCATGTAATTACAGTTTATATCTACTACATCAGCAGAATTTGTGTGGATGTCAGCAGTGTGCATGTAATCTTTTGAAAGGCTCTCCATTCTTAGGCAACTGCACAAATTATTGGCGCGCATGATCGGCAGCCTTGGCAAACCTCCAAGAAATGATTTCGTGTTCGAATTTCCCAGAAATTCAACACACAGGAATTGCCACGTGCATGTTTGCTTACATGTCGCATTGTTGCGTTCTGCCAGCAAGTTCTATGATGGTTTGCCCTATGTCCCAATCTGGCAACTCTCTACCTTTTAGACTTCTGACGATTCACGGGGTCCACCAACACGTGCAAGCTACGTTCAACATGCGCGGCTGTCACTGGCAGTACCAGTTTCTGAAAGCTGTCTGGAATAAGAAGCACACCATTCTTAATGTTGGCACAGGATCAGAAAAGACTTTGGCCTTCTACATACCAGCTCTCTTTGCTGCGCCTGGCCAGATTCTAATTGTTGTTACTGCTCTAAATGTTTTGGCTGCACAGAACGTAGCCCAGCTGGAAGCTGCCGGCATTCCTGCTATAGTAATCACAGAAGATACTGCAACTAAATAGAATTTCAAGGTGGAGTAAGTTGCTTATTGTCCCAGCAGTGTTAGCTAAAGTATATCATGCAGGATATCACTGATGGCAAGTACACTGTCGTCATAGCAAGCCCAGAGCAGCTTGTCAAGTGGGGCGGAGGGTTTGAGAACCTATTTAAAGATCTCACATTCCGAACTCGGATCTTATCTGTAGCGTTCAACAAAGGCCATTGTATCACTCAGTGGGGTTCCTTTCGGCCTGAATACAGTGAGATCTCCAGGTTGCAGTATCTGCTCCCTGAGACTTCTTTTGCTTTTGCTTTGGCAATGTTCTCACTATTGATCCTTGATGAGATCAAAAAGTCCTTTGGTCTTGCTACTGGGAACTTTGTACACATTCACTGGCCAAATGATCGTCCCAACGTGCATATCGGGGTCCAAAAAATAGAGCACATGCTTGACAGCTATTGCAACCTAGTGTTTCTGGTATCAGATGACTGGAAAGAAGGAGATGACAACCCATGCAAGTTTGTCGCATTTTTTGATAACATTAACGAGGCTGTGGGAGCTGGGACATTCTTGCACCAGAGACTCCCACTAGAGCACCACAATAAGATCTTATGGTTCCACTCAAATATAACCAAGAAGTTCAAAGCAGAGGCTTTCAAAAAGCTGCGCACTGGGGAAATATGGGGCCTATGTGCAACAGACTCTTTCAGAATGGTATGTACTTCATGCATGAAAATGATGCTTGCAAGGCCTCACACATGATTAGGGCGTTGATTTGCCCAATATAACATTCATTGTCCAATGGTGCACCAAGTGTGATCTAATCACCTTATGGCAGCGGCTTGGACATGGGGCTCAGAACAGGAGGCTTGACACATTTGGACTCATCTTTGTTGAGAACAAATATCTAGAGAGTGAGGAAAAGGATGGGGCCAGGGCTAAAAGAGAGGCTTCTAATGCCAGAAAGTGGCAACAGGCTGAGGGACACTCTATGGAAGGTGTAAGAGGTCCAAAACGCTGCACGGTCAAGACGCCAGATGGGATCACAGTGGAGGTGGCTGAATACAGACCAGACATGGATGACGACAGTGACCAGCAGCTCAGACAGCTTTACAATGAACAAAGAGCTTGATATGTTGACAAAGCATGGGAAAAGAAGCAAGCAGCGAAGGAGCAGATAGCGGGCTCTGGCAAGAAGTGTGCGATAGAGAAGAAAAAAGGGCCTGCAGTCCAGGATCTCGACTTGGAGATTGCAAACATTGTCAACACAGAATATTGACAGCTGTGCTGCCGCAGAGCACCTATCAAGCTGTATTTTAGCAGCAATACAATAGGTGAGAATGAATCAGCATGACATGCCTTATTGAGAACATTGCACTCACTTCTGACCGGCCTGACCACCCACGCAGAGACTGATTATAATCTCTGTGACCTGACCTCCCCCTCTGGATGCGCCCACTGTTCCCCACTCACATCCGACTACTGCTGCAATCTCTGCCATCCGAATTACTTTGAGCAAAATATTTCCCCCTCCGCACTTCAGAAGCAGATCAAGTCTCACCGCTCGTGACTACCAAAGGGCTATGAGCGACAGTCTTGCAAGATGCTCCTCGTTGAATTGCTGAAGGTCTGGTGCAAAGACAAAGCTATTGAGCATTACGGCCATGGACATCTCAGCCTTCTAGGTGCAGGTCTAGTGATGACAGACGAGATGATAAACCGAATTGTTGATTTTGCTGAAAAGTTCAAAACAAGTGACAACCTGGAGCAAGAGCTACACGACTGGAGGGATGTTACATGGTACGCTACACAAATCCTCCATCTCCTTGCTAGCTATCATTCTTCCCTACCACTGCCTGCTCTGTCTGCTCTGCCGCCGCTGCCACCGCCTAATGATCACACTGAGGTCACAGTCAATGTTACCCCTGCTCAAAGCAAGACTCAAGCGCTGCCTCGTTGCAGCGCATGCAGAGTCACTGGTTACTACAGTAAGTTTTCAGCTTTTCTCTAATTGTCTCTAGCTGAGTAATATATCAGAAAATAGCAAAACAAAGTGTACAGCCCACCTAGAAAATCCTGTTAATGTTGCAGTGCGCGTTTGTGGTCTCACTGCGTCTGTTGCCTCCGTGAGCAATAATCCCTCATGTGAGGCCACAATGAATACCTCCATGAACAGCAACCCTCTGCGCGAAGCTGCGACAGACACTTTCATGAACAGCAACTCCCTAGGCAAAGCTGCAGCAGACCCTTCCATGAACAACAATCCCACACACAAAGCTGCAGGAAACGCTTCCATGAACAGCAACTTCATGCACGAGGCTGCACTTGAATCACTCACAGTACAGCATCTTGTTGCTGCTTCTGCTATTCCCGCTGTTGACTCAGTGTGCTTGGCAACCTATGCTATCACAGCGGCACGACCTTCTGTGCCCACCCCACTGAACTGCTCATCTAGTGGCATCTTACCGGAACTGCAGGCTGACTTGCATGATGCTCTTGCTAGCAGGATACCCCATGCATTTCTCACACTCTCATCTTTTACCAACTCTCTTATCACATTGTCTGGCAGAGCCCTCACTGAAACATGCCTCGGCTCTTATGCTGCATATATGCCGTCACCATTCATCACTGCTGAGTCATTTGCAGTCATTGCACCCTTGCCAACTTCACTGCCATTGGCCCAGTTATTCACCGCTCAACATTGATCAGCTCAGCAATCTCTACCAGCGCCATCTCACTGCTCGCGTCATACCATCAAAATCGACGAGAACCTTGACTTGTTGCCTCATGCACCGTACTTGAGCAGACAGCTCTGTTCTCATCACGCCAAACCCAAATCATTTGTTTGCACACGGAATTCCAATCACATTACAGTGAGCTTGCTACTACAGGTTGTCTAGCTCTATGCTAATATCCTTGGCATCAGGATATATTTTGTCATCAATGTCGTGTTCATGATCCTCAGTGTTCCCCTGCTTGTCATCATGCTCATCCTCCGCACCCTCAGTGCCCACTTCCTCTACCGTAGCACTTGCCACTTGCATTGTACTTGTATTTACCTGCTTTAATGCCTCGAAACCCTTCATGAACATGTCTTGCAGTTGATGTGCACTTTTCCGAGCTGGGTCAAAGGTGTACAGCAAGTACTGGCTCATGTGTTGCTCAAGGGTGGCATATGTCTGCGTCATGTCAGGATCTGCATGATGAGTTGATAGGTAACTCAAGACTAGGTCCTTTTCCAAGGTGAGATGTGCATTGCAAAAGATGTTGATGAGGACTGACTCCTTGATGATGGCTTCTATAGTGCGATTCAAACCAGGTACGATCAGAACAGTCTGCCGTATGCTTGTGAAAATTCAAACTATGTTGCTTTCTCATTACCTACTGACCTTTGTGTATAGGTTTTGCAACTCAACAACCCAGTCAGTGCCTTAAAACTTGCTGGGAAGACCTGTTGGGTTGACAAGCATAGAATACCATACGGCACGCCTACACATGATCAGCCTTTACTAAATGTCACGGCACCATGTCTATTTACTTACTTCAGGCCTTCGGGGTAGAAAAAGTGCACATTTGTGATATGCTTAATTAACTCCGTAGTGTACTTGTGCTTTCCGACAGCCTTGAAGACAAGCGTCCAAGGTACAAAGCAAGTTTCGACCCACCCAATATCACCAATGTTCATTGTGTACATCAGCTCCTCATAAAGCAGATAGTACATATTGATAAGCAGCCTGTTCTTCCACTGCTCATCTTGCTGTTTCTTGCTTCAGAGCTGCTCGATACACTCGCTTCTTCTGACATGGTGGGTTGCAAGATGTGTGGCGATTTCCTCAAGCTCTTCGAACATTGGTTTTGACTTTTCTGCCCACTCTTCAAGAGTTCCATAACCACTGTGGATTCACGCCTCCTCCTTCCAACAATGCAGCTGAC
The DNA here is from genome assembly GCF_000300595.1 of Phanerochaete carnosa HHB-10118-sp. Taxonomy (NCBI): domain Eukaryota; kingdom Fungi; phylum Basidiomycota; class Agaricomycetes; order Polyporales; family Phanerochaetaceae; genus Phanerochaete; species Phanerochaete carnosa. The sequence continues at coordinate 1,855,652 of NW_006767631.1, read as the reverse complement.
AACACTGCCCATCGTGAGTTATAATTTGATGCATCCATTGGAAACCTGGATCTTTGCCAATAGTGCCTATTTCGCACTTGCACAGAATACCAATGTGCTGCATTACTGATGTCTTATCTTGTCATGTAGGCAGGGGACAAATCAGTAGTTGCCAAATAGCATCTGCACACACCATCTTCAAGTGGAACAAGCCAAACATGAAAACAACAAATGAGAGCCACTTTCACGGACTGCTCTTAATGGAACGCTGCCTCAGTGCCTAGATAATGCGCTCGCCTGTGCCAAGGTCACTGTGGAAGAGGGTAACGTATGATGTGGACTTGCCTCAACACACCACGAGGGATACTGCGTGGATCTAATCAGAAAGCGGCGCCGACGAGGTCTGGTGACTGTGTGTTAGCTTGTTCAGCTAGCCCAATAAACCAAGTGCATTAGTGACTAGTCTAACGTATAAACAAAGGCTTACCTAGCCCAATAAACCAAGAGGTTGAGATGGGGCTAGGTAGCGACAAAGGGAGTCCTTATATACTTGTCAGGCTGCGCACGGACCAGGTGTTACATAAGCGACTGTGCTACGGCTGCTGCTAGTGTCTAGAGGACTTTGGCAGAGAGGCGAGGGCCGGTGTGTCATAGCGTATGACGTTGTCGGGCCAACGGGGATAGGATGTCTGTTGCTGATCGGACTCAGAGATAAACGGGGCCGGCGTGTCATGGTGTATGACGTTGTCGGGCCGACAGGGATAGGATGCCTGTTGCCGATCAGAGTGCGGCTTTTACCGAGGAAGCGTGATGCGGCAACGAGGCGGCAGCAATACAGACGCGTCTGATGCACTGATGCGTGCCTGTCGGTGATGCGCTTTTACAAGGTGTTTTGGCACGCGGCTAGGACTTGTAAACTGGCGCTAATGCGCCGACAACGTTTGGAGGGTCGTGATGTGGACTAAATCTGGAAAAATAAAATAGGAGGCCGGGGCTACGCCCACGACAACGTAGTCGCGGATGGGCTTAGGGCATTTCATTTCATCATTGTCTTCATCATCTGATATATTCTTAACAGATGCTGCTTGACTTTGCATGCAGTGGGGCTTCTCATCTCCAGAACATATGCCTCCTTGATGTAGCAAGTTTTTAATTGTCTCAATGCTACCAGACACTGTCAAATTGGGTATATCCATCGCTTTCGCAGGTGTGCATTCAGTTTTTGCTAGTGGCACGGCATCTATCATTTTGGGCGGCTGAAGGTGAGGTGCAAATTGGCAGACATATTCAGGACCATGGTGGATCAGATCATGCAAGAATTTCCATTTATTCCATCTGTATGATGCATTTATGCCCTTGCTGCTGCGCTTCCAAAACTGTAGGTGAATCTTGAGCATATCATCAAAATCTGGCTTTGGCACAAGCCCTGGCCAGTTGCTTGGCAGCTTGTCATTCAGGCGTGAACAATGCCATAAATATTCTGAGCATTGAAGATCTGACTTAACAGTGCCGGGTGGTAAGGAAATGAATAGCCCAGATGTAAGATGCTTCAAAGAGGGCACCTTCAAGGCCTCAGAGGTCCATTTTGCACTCTTGAGAGTTACATCAAAGTTGTCATAGCAATATGCAATGAGACGTCGCCGGCCAAGCTTCCAGAGGTATTTCATGGCATCAGCTGGAAGTGTGTTGATGGCGTTGTGTATAGCGGTCATGGAAATACTGATTCCCATCTGGCTTAGCACTTTGGACACCTTTTCAGGAGTGTTATGGCCATGAAGGAAAATGCCAGTGATGGATTGCAGCACATTACATTGTTAATTTGTAGTAAGCATAAGGATGGCCAAAATGACCAGCTGCCACTATGAACACAATGAGTACTCCAGCTAATAGCACAAATCAGGCAGGCGCACAATGTCTTGCACAATCTCGCGCCTTTGCACAATTGTCCTCTTGCTTGCTTGCCTCAGCTCTGCATTCTTCGTCTCTCTCCCAAGCAAGCTCTCCTCTTCCAGCCCCTCAATTTGCACCAAATACTCGTCCTCCTCATCTCTTTGCCACTCACTGCTGCTGCCTGGTGCGTGCATTTGCATGTGTCAGAGCAGTCAGAAGGCACCAATGTCTGCATTGTTGCTGCCATCATCTCGAGCTTGAACTCTGTTATTTGGCTAGCCTGCGCATGGAGTGCACTGAAATGCCACACATTGTTCTTCATGACCAGTGTTTGCAGCTCCTCTGTGCACATCTGAAGGTTTCTTTCAATGATCCACTCAGTAACAGGCCTGTGACAACAAAGCACAGCCATCAGGATACTGGTAGGGGTGAGGAGATCATTGAGGAAGTGTTGTGTGGGGCTGCGGGAATCTGGCACACTTTCGCTGCCAGAGAGCAGAACATGTTCCAAGAGAGCTGCAAGGAATAAAGGCTGTTGGTGGGCATACAGAAAATTGGCAAGTTCAGAAACAGTGTTATCCATAAAGTAATCAGTACACTTGTCCAAGGCCACCGTATGCTCGCCTGGCCTATGTAGATACCGAAGCACATCCAAATTTGGAAGGCGATCACGCCATGTGCCTGTGCACTAAGAAACCAAATTTCTGGGAAATTTGAACACAAAATCATTTCTTGGAGGTTTGCCAAGGCTGCTGATCACGCATGCCAATAATTTGTGCAGTTGCCTAAGGACAGAGAGCCTTTCGAAAGATTATGTGCACACTGCTGACATTCACACAAATTCCGCTGACGTAGTAGATATAAACGGTAATTACATGATAACTGATAATCACGCAACCCCGATAATCCGCTTGAGAAAGCTCCCGTCCTTTAGGCGCTGGTCAGGAGTCTGGTCGTTGGACAGGTCGTAAGCGAGAATGGCCTTTTACAAGCAGTCACTACGAAGGATTTGCTCGACCCCGTGCAACCTGAGCGCGAAGGCAGGGTGGTCGCTGTGGCCTACGGCACTGTGTTGCCGGCTCAGCCAGGTGGAGGTGGGACTGGGGATACACAATGAAGGCGATTCGCCCTGGGTCATGGGCATACGGAGGCTTCGGTCATTGGTTTCTTTCTTGGCGTGCCTTAGCAGGCCTGGGCCAGAGTGAGTTCGATACCCAACTTTACACCAGTGCCATTGAACTTAGAGCATGGGCCCCAATTCCTGCACTCATATCTGGTTGATGCCGAGAACGTCGCAGGCGGATGCTTTCAACTTGGTCACCGCAATTTCCCCGGATATGCTGCGTTGATCGTTTCGAACCCAGGGTGTGGGACTGCAAGCGAAACCTACCGGTGCGCCTGTTTCGTCCCGCGTCAGCGTGTTCCGCTTAGTCATCGTGCGGTATTCCCGCAACGAACTCGGTCGCATTGCGAGGCCGGGGCTGGCTGTTGCCTCGCAAGCCCCGCGCGTGTTCCGGCGTGCAAGATGCTGTTGGCGATCAGCGACGTCGTCCCAGTGGAATAAACGCTTGGGTGGATGCGCTTGGACTTTCTGGGCTCTCGCTCGACCTTTCCCCCCAACCACCACCACTCCCTCATGGATGTCAACTTGGGTTATGAGGACGGTATGCGCGGAATTTACAGCCCTGTGCCACGGCTGCGAATTCTTCGCATACCTCTATCATGCTTCAAGGCCTTCAGTGCACTGCGGATTGCCATGGTCTGGGGTTGCAGAAACCCATGGCACATCGCATTGCTCTAGTTATTATCATGCTTGACTTCATTGGTTTAAAGGAGTGGATATATAGACATAGACCTTGCCTACTATTTACAATGTACGACTACACATACGCTTAGGCGCACCATATTGAAGAGAACATCCGTGAGTGGCATACAGCTACTTCGACAGCTCCGCGGTCTGAAGCTCCACGTCCCCGCCGTTCGAAGCCTTCGGAGCGCCCGAGTCCTCGGCGAGGGCCCACTTGCGGTCGACCTGGTTGTGGAGGGGCAGGGCCTTCATGGCCAGTGACGCGAGGAAGCCGATGCCCGCGATGCCAGCCATGACCTTCCAAATCGTCGCGACGCTCTCCGCGAAGGCGACCTTGACCTCGGTCCGGAACGGCTCCTGGAGCGTCGGCACGACGGGGATGAGCGCGAAGGCGAGCGAGACGCCGCCGGGGACCTGCGCGATGAAGTCGGCCGGCAGGCGCTGTGTTAGCTGCGTTTGCAGCACCGTGGTGCCGATCGTGACTCCCCACACCTGGTTTGTGAAAAACCGTCAGCGCACACACACATAACGTTTCGGGGGAGGATGGAAGAAACAGGGCGAGGGAAAGAGAGAGAGGGGGGGACGTACACCTGCGAACGAGCGGCAGAACGAGAAGAGCGCGAGCGCGTGTGCGTTCTCGGTGACGGGAAGCGGCGCCAGAACGGGGAAGTAGGTCGCAGCGTAGAAGATGCCGCAGCCGACGCCGAGCAAGATCGGGAAGCCGATGCCGTGCATGGACGGGCTGTCTGCCTTGATCGTGGACATGGCGCCCATGGCCGCGACGGTGAGGGCCCACGAAAGCCAGAGCTGCACGCGGTACGACTTTGTCTTGGCAATGCTAGCGCCCGTAAGCAGCAGCGAAGGTCCAAGCGGGATGGCGAGGCCGAAGAGCTCGACACCAGAACGCGTAGGGGAAGCGTTCAAGCAGCTTTGGTAGTATACAGGAAGGAAATCTGCAAAAGTATTCAGAATCCACCGCTGTTTGTTACACGGAGTAGAGCTTACAAATAGCGGAGATCACCACGACGGGACCAATAAAGGTTTGAATGTATCTGCGATGCTCATCTGTATAGAGGTATTCTCTGACGGACATGATCACTTACCCGCTCAAACTGGTTCGATTGGAGATCAGCGCAAAAGGAACCTAGAATGAAAGCGGGTGAAACGATGGCGGAAATGGAAGAAGAGGGACACTTACGATTGGCTCCTTGGCGACCTTGGCTTCGTAAACAAAAAACGCGACAATGCCGACGAGACCAAGGATCAAAGGCACCAGGATGTGCGCCGACTTCCAAGGGAACTTGACACCACCCCAGGTGAGCGCAATGACACATGAGCTAGAGGACGCAATGATGAGGAAATTGCCACTGAGAATATGATCAGCCACGGCGAACGCAGAGAGACTAAATATCCCTCACATCCAGTCCATACGGGACAATTTCTCCCTTAACGAACCGGGAGGTGTCTGGAGCTTGAGGAATGCAACCACCAAGATCGCAGCAAAGCCCGTCAAGGGTAGGTTGAGATCTACGGACGCCTGCCGTCAGCAAGCCCCAACACAGCATCAACGGCGTGGTGATGTCTTACAGAACAACCATCGCCACTGTCCCCGTTGGGCGAGGGCTCCGCCTACGACAGGGCCCATAGCTGCCGCGAGACCCCAGGTCCTGGCGATTCAAGTCGTCAGCAGTGTGTTAAATTTACGATGTGGCGCGCCGGAAACGTACAAACCGACCAGTCCGTTGTACATGGCGCGTTCCGCCAGCGGCACAAGGTCTGAAATAACGATACTTGTGATTGCTAGCAGCCCGCCACCACCCGCACCCTGGATAGCTACAGGGAACATAAGAGAGCGCGTCCACAAAAGGACGAGGGAGACGCTCACTTCGTGCTGCAATGAGCCAGTTCATGCTCTTGGCGGATCCGCAGAGAGCGCTGCCCAGTGCGAACATTGCTTGAGCCAATAGCACGGACGTCCGTCGCCCGAAAATCTTGTAAGAATGAGGCTTTCAGGGGCCGCAAAGGCGAACGAGGACTTGCGCCACATACCTCGGCCATTCCTCCGGTAGCAGGGAGGAGAGCGGTGGACGCGAGCGCATAGGCCGACCCAACCCACACGAAGTCGCCGCCGTTCAGGTCATGCACGATAGTTGGCAGGGCAGTAGACACTGCCGTCTGTGTAAGCCGTCAGTAGAAGATATGGGGAAGGCGGCTCGGGTGGGGTACGCACATACTCAAGGGCAGAAAGGAAAAGGGAGACGCATATGGCGAGAAAGACGAGCCAGAAACGCACGCCCTTCCTTGGGCGACCGTCGTCGACGTTGGGCAGGATATCGATCTCTTGGGTGACGATAGCGGTATCGGACTTGAAGGCGGAAGAGCTATCTCCTACGGCGGGCGACATATTGTCCAGGTGAAAACGGGAAGAGGGGGGATGCAGTAGACTAGCTCGACAACGGGGCAAGGAGAGAACACGATGGGTGGGACTCGGGGAGCAGCAGCAGTTATAGAAGCGCTACTGCTACGATCTCCCGCGCGTAGTGGCGGCACGAGCGCGTCTAGCAGTTGTAATGGCCATCGAAGGTGACCTGCAGCGATAGATGGTTCCCATGCGCATCCCGCGCAGAGGGTGAATTTTGCCTCTAGAGGGACATGGAAAGTTGGGCGCGGAGGAAGGTTGCCGGCGGAGGAGATGTAGCTTTGAAGCCGAGAAGACCGAGAACGCACCGCCGACAGCCTCTGGCGGCAACCAGAAGGTGCCGGTCGAACTTTCCAGGTGGTCAGATCCATAAGCATCAGACACCGTGCACGCCGGAACAGATGGCGAGTCTGCAGAACGCACGGTGCGCATGCCGATGGGCAGGCGTGGTTCAGTGCGTGTCGGTAGGAAGTTCCGCTTCACCCACCATCTATGAATGAGGGCAGCTGACTGCGGAGATCGGTCGTCTGTGAATAATGCAAGAAGTTCGTATGCTCCTTGTCAGCGCAGGCTCGGCATTCGGGCACGGATGCCTCCGCCGATAAATAGCGGTGCGCCAACTGCCCGAACCTGGGAGGTGTTAGAAAACACATCTGGAAGTATTCGAGGCTTGCGCACAGATGGAATCGGCGGCAAGCGCTGCGGGCCGGAGTCGCTTGGATGTGAAGTCTGCGCCCATGGCGGGGCAGGGCAGGGCACAGAGCATCGAGCTGGACAGATTGGGGCGATCGTCTGGCTGAGCCGATTGACCGTGGGACAAGGATCAAACGAGATTTCGTCCTCTGTCCGAATGATTGGACTCGCCCGAGCGCCAGTGCCAGTACGCGCCGTGCATCTCCTGGGATCGTAGTTCACCACCGCCGTGTTGGCCACCACAGCCTCATCACTGGATCTGTCTGCTCGCAGGATTCAGTGTTTCAACACTGAAGCCGTGATGAGATGGCCCACCGGCTAGACTCCCGGCAATGCTCTGTCTGCCACTGTTGCGGACAGGCACGGCATTCAAGGGTTGTCACATCCTCATCTTGTATAATACCACACATGACTACGTACAAAGCAGCGCGCGATTCAGCAAGCCCGCCACGCAATGGCGACGCCAGAGCAAATTGCCGCTCTTTTACAGTCGGTCCTCTCCAATCCGACGTACAACGGCTTGACTATGACAAGGTACCTCCAAAGTATGTGCTAAATCTCTCGCGCTGCACATTACTTACCGGTACTCAACCAGTATCTTCACTCGCGTGCGCGTTATACGACCATGCTTTAACCCTTGGCGACGAGATCGACTATATATGGTCTGGGCGGTTCAGTCATATCAAGGGTTTGTATATCCTCATCCGCTACGGTATCGAAGGTTCCCTCTTCTACACTGCTTACAGTAAGTTGTGAATAGTCCCACCGTCCAGTATTTTTGACATGGGCTTGTCAGTGCTGAGCGGTTTCAGACCCCCTTTAAATGAAGAGGTAAGCCTCGGCTTGCATCAGTGGGTCATACTGTGCTGACCTATGACAAAATTTAGCTGTAAGCACATGTTCGACCCCCATGATCACTCCCTGACCTGGGCTTGAAGGTGCAAGTCTTTTGTGGCCGTGTTATGGGCACTTACAATGATGTTCTCAATCTCTACCAATCGTGAGCAATACCCCCGTAGTTGGGTCAAAAGTGCTAACCCTCGTCATTTAGTGTACGTCGCATTCCACCACTACATCGTATGGGATCGCGAAAAGAAGACGTTGTACGTTATACTCTTGTGTCTCCTTGCGTGCTACGTCCCTGCCACTATTGTCGGCATAAAATCTGTGTTTGACTACCGCGGTGCGTTGTCCACCGTTCTACCATCCGCTACTACACTCACTCATAATTCTCCTCCAGAATATGTGGTTTACCTTGCTGTCGTCGACCAGTGTGCCCTTGCACACCAGCCTGACATCATCAAGAGCTTCTGGGGCTGCCTGGTTAGTTTCCCTTCCGTAGTCTGTGCGTCCGAGTTGATTAATTAGGCTACAGCTCGCCTTTGACATCCTTGCTGTTGCCATCGTTATCGCGAACTCGTTCCACCGACCACACGCCCATCGCCAGGATATCCTCTCTTCGCTCCGTCGCGACGGCGCCATCTGGTTTACTGTGCGTGCCATTTCGGACTGTCATGAACCAAATCATCTGCTCACCTTACCTCATAGGGCATCATGAGTGAGCGCACATTTATCTGTGGCGTACCATGCCTGTCGGCTGTCCTACTGAAATACCACCTGCTTAGTTCTTCGTTTGATGAACCTCGTGCTCAGCATCACGGCGGAGGTACGTGCTCTGCATTATCTCCCCATATCACATCAGCTGCTCACCAGCTGCTACACAGCCTCAAGATGTGTTCCTGGTCGTATTGTGAGCGCGGCTTCCATCGGCCCCGCATTTGCTGACGTTCCGCCATTTGCAGTAATATTTGGTCATTCATCGCTATCACGCTCGCACGAGTCATCCTTCGCACGGAGGGACTCAAGGAGCACAAGCCCGGAACCGTGCGCATATGGAACACCCGCTCGGAGGCCTTTGAGCTGAGCCGACTTGCAAGTAACAACTAAGCATCACGAGTCATCACAATTTTCAAACTAACCCCGAACTGTGTACCGATATGACCGCATGTGGCCTACGGCCGAACTTATGCAGTATATTTATGACCATGAGAGTGTTTACGCTTTTGCACGTGCGCTCAGCAAGCCAACTTTGCCGCCTGTGGCGCGCTCAACGGCAACTTGAAGCCACCCCGGTTCACATGCCACAGAGCGTATGAACCTTTCCGCCTATCAAGAAGGACAGCGTTCTCCAATAGGGGAAACTTTTTCCTGCCGTGAAATCACATGAGGTGGGCCGGCCTGGCCGCCTAGGGCCGCCCGTGGTCCCGCCTGGGTTTTCCAATCCAGGATCCCGGAAAGTTCAGCCCGGCGGCAGTGACGAGTCTCGCGGCCTGTGATACGGCGACATGCAAAAACCTCCGCGCGAAGAGGCGGAAGACGGGAGTCCGCGCGAAGGAGCGGAAGACATGAGTCCGCGCGAACGCGCGACCATCCTGTAAATTTTCCAGACACGGAGGGTTGGCGCGGCCTTGGCGTTGTAAGCTGCGTGTTGTGCAGAATGGACCACACGGCGATGTCACTTCAGCTTTAATAATAGCGTTCTTTCCGGGACGGGGCCATATCGGCGTTCACCAGGTCCCCAGCTGCTCTGTGGCCCCTGGGAGTGCATAAGGACGTCGTTGATATCGTAAACTACGATAAGGTCTACAGCGGTTGATGTGCGAGCTCGAACAGGGCAGCTCGAAAGATATCATGCGTCATAATGGGCGTTACAGCTCGAAATTGTCGTTCCTAGTATTCATCTGCCGAACAAATTCCCTCGATGCCCGATTGGCCTGTCAGCGGGGAAGTGTCACCGTCCCTTCGCGCGGAGGCTGGGCCTGGCAGACTCAGACGACTGCCTGAGAAGGATCCGTCCGGATATGAATTACCATGTCCTTGACAGAGGCTTGGTCCTCGATAGGGAGCTGTAGCCATAATCAGCCAAAGATCCGGCGCCGGCGCAGGAAGGCGTACCGTGGGATATCCGTTCTCGTGACATCGGGCGCAGATGACAGCGATGCTGCTGGCATGCCTAGTAGTCAGTGGGGCGAGCGGCATTGCAAGCGCGGGTTCAGGACGCCGGCCAGATTGAAGATAATTATCAGGCATGTTGAAGCTTCGCAGTAAAGTGTCAGCGTCTTGGACAGGGAAATTACATCTTGATGAGCTCACGATGCAAGCAGCGAGTTTGCGTAGACTGCCGTGGAAACATCGATGAAACCCAGACACCTTTACAATAGAAATCAAAGCTTACGGTTGCCTAAAGGGAAAAAGACTGCGATCTGGTGTCAGGACATCGAACGAAGCGCGGCGGTAATATGATTTCACTTGCGATGAACACGTAATTGTCCTGCATTGTGACATACTGAAAAATGCCATGTGAGTCTGGACAGCCTCAAGTGAGTGGAAACATCTTACCGTGATAAGGCAGGCCAAGGACACCATGCTGCGGAAAGCATCAGCCAGGCACAGTAGGTGACGGCGCGTCTGACTTGCCTGGTCAGAAGTCCGGTATGTATGGTGTACATGATCAAGATGTTGATGTATGAGTCGGTCCTGTACGATGCAATCAGCGCGCGTGGACACACAGGCACTAGAAGTGTGAGCTTACTCCCAGCTCAATTTCTGCTTTCTGTACTGGGCAAGCAGGAAGCACAGGACGGCCGCAACGAGGCCGTCGATGATGAAAAGCATGGACAAGTCCAATTCCAAGAGCCACTGTAAGCCGGACCCTCAGCAACAAACGACCCCGTGGCAACTCGAGCTCGCTTACCTGTATCTCGGCAAACTTAGTCAACGTCTTGCTCTGAAACCTAAATCCCGGATGAGTTCGCTACTTGAGAGATTTGCTAAAATCAACATACGCCTTCGCAGAAGTCGCTATCGAACGCAGAAGCTCAGCACGACTCGCAGGCTGAAGATAAAAATTCGCTTACACAGAGTGATACTGAATAGAGCCAGTACGCAAAGGATCTGCCAGGGAAGGTTCAATATGGCCAGAGGCCTATCCAGGAAATCGACGTACCAAAGGAGAAGCGTAGTAAGGGCTCTTGCAGCTCACTGATAGTAGATGCATCAGCTACAGTTGCTGCCCACCACGGGCAGACCGCTTACATATCCAGATCCTGTAAATGAACCAGCTATGCATGGGATTAAGTCAGCGGTCATATTCGAGAGCGTGGCCCAGATGTCAGCCTTTGACACACCATCGAACAATCAGGTCATTGATAGCCTGACCGTCGCATATTGCTTGAGCAGTCGAATATTGGGGTGACTCGTGATACGCACCGTCAAGACTATTCCTGCCTGGGGAAGTAAAAGCGATAAGACCCCTCGAACATGAACTATAGCAACACCCAGACGTACTGCAATACTCCTACAGAAAAAGCAGACAACGTGAGCGTACGTAGACTGAAAAAGTTTGGGGAAGCGTACCAAACCATGTCTACGATGGCTGGAGGGTTTGTGAAGTTGAGGATGGTGTACCTGCATATTATAGCGGTCTGTCAAAGAGCTCCATGATAACGACAAGGCCTATGTTCACCAGTAAAGCGGATGGATAATCAAAGCCATGTGCAGGGTGTTTAAAGCGCTGCCAGTGGACCAGGTGAAGACGCAGTATGACGAAAGTTGCAGGAGATATGTACCATAAGAGAATGACCTGAGAAAAATTGGTTTAGCTGGGCCATATTATGTCTCGACGAACTAACTGTTGCTTTTGTATATCTATTATGCCTGGACGCTCCGGTCTGGAAAAAAATGAATGATTGCAAGAGTGTGATCCCATACACACTAAAACTGCGTCAGCACAGAGTATGAAAGAATAGGCAGGCAGAAACAGAAATACATGGACGTAACAAAGCCCCCAATGGTCGCTGCTCCGAGTGTGCTGGAGGGAACGTAACTTTCATTTGCCGGAGGAACTGACGCGGACATGATGCGCGGCTTAGTGAACGGAAGTCAGAGGTTAGAGATATATATTGCGCCGAAGGCTTGTCGTGCTGCGAACAATCTCTGGGAGCAACTTGAGCGGGGTTGCTCGGTGAGGGTCGTGGGGAGGCCGGGGAACTGGGTGCCCGACCTTCCTGCCCAGTAGATGATCATTTACTCGGCGATACAGGGCGGCAACCAGAGAAGCTGTCCGGCTAGGCAGTTTCACATCTGGGTATGATAGAGCCTCAGCCATAAATGCGAGTTGATTCACAGGAATGAAGACAAACCCAGTGTATCTCTGAAGAGTGTAAACAGGCGGCTTCACAGTGCTTAGATAACCAGATGACAACGTCAAATATGCGAGTAAAGGTTGAATATCGGGCACGTTCTAAGACTGAGATGATCATACCTAAGCACCTTGTGTTCCGGAGCGTTCAAACACTGGCCGGGAGTCTGCATTCAGAGATCACGGAATTTTACGCCGTAAATTATGAAATGCAGGACAAACATGGGCGTGCGAGGCGTTCTCCAAGTTCCCGAGCGGAAACAGCGAGACGTTCATTTGACCAACTCAGCAATTGAACGTCCGTCAGTTGGTCTGGCCAGGAGTCCCCTCGGGATGCCCAAAACCTGGGACGATGATGTTTTAATTGAGCTCACCCTGAGAAAACTAGCAGCATGCGTACAACATGTGGACGGTGTGTGGGAGCATCAGCAAATAGCGGCGTTTTTAGTGTGCGTTAGATCGCACAAGCCATTGGATCATCCGTAGAACACGCGGCCGGCGGCGGCTATGGGGATATCATCGCCACGGATAGGTGATGAAGCTAGCCGCAAAGCGCTGTAGCTGACGACGCAAGCTAAGAAACCGTTACATCGCACACCGGCGTAGCAGTAGCTACAGCCCGGTTAATCAAACCTAAAACCAAGATCACGGACCCCCTTCAGCGCAAGACAAAAGTTGCCTTTGAAGCAGCTTCGTTAGCACTTGGGTGACAGACGGTTTGGTCTCCTCTCAGGCCCTTGTGTGACGAGGTCTCCAAAGACTCTCGCTCCGCCGTCCTGCATCTGGCATAATTATTATCGTTTACCATTCAGTCTTTAGCTCGATCAATATCAGCAAAAGGTTTGAGCCATGCATGCCGGCGCTCAACGTCCACATACACGCCTAGCGACCTCATCAGCTTAGCATCTGTATCATCTAGGTTGCATTTCTGCCAATAGTTATCAGCGTCACCATTATCGAGAGAGCGACTGACACCGACCTCAATCGTCCTGGCCCCAAAAATCAGATAATACAGGTCCGGATCTTCGAGCGTGGGCCCACCAAACGCAAGGCCTTTCAGCTCTTGTAAGGTCCCAGCAACCTTTGCATGGAGCTCAAGCTTGAATAGATGGTCCTTCACCTTCCCCCGAAGGATCACCACCACGGGCTGCGAGGGGGCGATGCTGTTTGGATCGTAGGGTACGTGGATAACGGTCGGGTGCTGCGGCTTGTCGTGGTTGATGCTCTTCTCGAACTCCTGGCGCATGGTCACAAGGCCTGGGCTGCTGGCGAATCTGTGGTGGTGATCGAGAGAATTCCAAACTAGCAGAGCGAGGATTGTCAGAGGCAGGTTAGGTCAACCAGGAGTTGTAGTACCTTGTGTGATGTAGCCAGTCTCATTGCCCTCTACTTCCAGCCCTCAATACGCCCTGCATATTATATGTCAACACGGACAGCTCTCAAAAGTTCGGTTGTGACTTACCGGCTCGATCCCTCCGCGTTTGCTATCTGCTGCAATGCATCGCCCACGACGGAGATTTGGTTCAAGTACGGGTCCGACGCTGGGAAAGTCAGTATCTCCACAACAGGTGCGTCGTAGCTCGATACCGTGCATCGACCATTCTCTTCACCGTCACCTAGTTATAAGATTCGCACTCGAAGAAAACTTCTCCGGCTCCCAGTGTGCAGCCGAAATATTAAAATGCCGGATCCACTGGTATTCCAGACGATTACATCATCTCTGTATGACTACGAGGGGAAGACCAGGACGTTGTGAGTTGTCATACAACAAATGCCGGCGACTTACCGGGACAACGACACTCGTCCAAGCTCGCTCAGTCTTCGCAAGAGGACGTCAGAGTACACCCAAGGCGCTATATTGCAATTTATCTCTTATAAAATAATCATCAAGGGTGATATCGTCAGAGTCGTCAAGTGCACGCGTAGAGCGTATAGAATAAGGGTCCAGCCTCATATCGGTGCAATGGGCGCACTGCCCTTCTCTTGTGCCGTCCGCAAACTATGAAACACGGTTAGCTCAATTCCGCAGTCGCGAGGCGCGATGCCCACCTGTAGTCGTCACCATTCTGTGTGATGTATCGCACCCACGGCAGAGCCTGGTATCCGCTCTTCTCGACGATCTTCAGGTACCTCACTTGTATGCCGGATACAGTGAAGTATGGGATCTCAAATTTGACGGTGATCGGAGCGCGCTTATCCATGCTCTCTTGCTCTTCGAAAACAAAACTGGTAAGCGATTTGGCTCGTATATACCATCGGAAATTCATACCTCCGCGGACACTTGGCAGACCAAAGTGCGCCCTCATGAGGAATTCTCGGCCACCGCTGAGCTGCTTGATTTTCCATACGAAAGCAGACTTGTCTGGCGCATATTGCACTGTTCCCGTCGACGCCTTTGGGAAGGTCAGAGCGACACCTTGGTGAGATCTGTCTTAAAACTTACCCTGAATTTCGGTGTATCAGCATCGTCAGGCACAGGGACGTATATCTCGACATTGTTGGCTGTACTTCGACGTTTGAACTGCGCTTTCACCTTCACCATGTATTCTACTCGGCTGCCCTTATGGTGCTCAACCTACGAGATCCGGTCAGCCTCCTGTCGCTGGATCGCACGACCAGAGCACGGTAGCATGTAGAGTCGCAAACTCACGGCAGCTTCGACCCACACCAAGGGCTTGACTGGTGTCGACAGACGGTACGACATCAGCTCAAACTCGCCGTCCGGAGGGATGAACGAGATAGTGCGGTCGTTCTCGAATCTTGAAAGGCGGACACATTGGTGGAACTTGACATCCTCCATCTCGATGGCCTTTCCGCGTGCGGCTGCACGCCTGTTAGCCAGAGCGGCGGTAATCGTATCACGCGAGACGTACTACGACCGGTACTCTCGAACATGACCTTATCGTTGAGGCCCAACCTCAACTCTGGCATGCCGGAGAGATAGCACTTCATCTTGACTGCGCCCAGGATCTCCGACCGTACAACGTTTCCGTTCGCGTTGACCTGTCCCAGACACTAAGCCAGGGTGATCAGGTAGCGTGAAGGCTGCCAGGACGCACCAGCAAGTTGACACTCTCGATAACGTCCAGGAAGACCTCGTTCTTCCGGTACCTGATGCCCTCCGAACGCCACGATACAGCGTTGGTGACGGCAACAGGCGGCCGCACTTGCACCTCGAGCTTGTAGGACTCTTGCGTGATGTACCTGCGGTCGCGCGCAGCCTCAGTATCTCCACCGGAGCATGCCTGAACCGAAAGAAGCACGTACTCCTGCAAAATCTTGCTCTCCGTCGTCTGCGGGAATCCAAAGTCCATCATCTCGTCCATGAGCTCGTAGATGATGACAAAGTTGTCGCGGATGGACTCCTCCTCGAGCTCCTTGAAGTACTCGACAAGGACCTGCACGAGCCGGTGCAGAAACAAGATGAGCTCAGCCGCATTCGTGTTTCTCTTGGAGAGCGCGAGGACTTTGCAGAGGGAGAGCAGAGAAACCGGGCAGCGTCAGCTTGGAGTATGGGTAGCAATGTAGCAGGGAAGCCCCACGCACGGTAGAGATTCGAGTGCCGAATGTGCATGTAGTTGATGCCCTCTCGCGAGAAGCAGGGCGTAACCTGCTGCCCCTCTTCCTCAAGTTCAAGTATGATCGGCATAAACTTTTCGATATATGTCGCAGGGACATCGTCTCGGTAGGATCGCTGAATGAGCGGTTTGCCCTTGAGGTCGAGAATGGCGATCAGGCTAGCCATGACGACGCGATTTAATGTACAGTCAGACCCCCCTCAGAAAGGAACTTGGCACAGGGTAGAAAGCAAGGGGAGTCAGGTCGTCCAAGGTCCGGTGGTCGAGATTGGTGAAGAAACTAGCAGTGGTGGGTGCGCCGTCGACGTATGCAGACAAGCGCCCGAAAGCGGGGAAAGGCTTGAGCTTGAGCGTGCGCGTGAGCATTAAGCAGATACAAATTCAGTATTACGGCAGACCCTTGACAAAAAGGGCTAGATATTTAAGATACATTGAAGACCCTGTAACAACCCTCTGAGTAAGAAAATAAGATACTAGCGACGCCTGGGAGCGAGCCAACTGAACCAAGTCCTGGACGTGTCTTCCGGGCTATCTTTCTTTAACAGCGGGGTCTCTTCGTGTGCACTGTCACGAGGAGCAGGCTCAGGGCTCGGGGTGCGAACATCACTATGCACGGCCTCGTTGACTGCCTCTTGCACGAGAATATCGCCTGCAGGCCCCTGCGTCACGGGTATAGGAGAATCCTGCAGCTGCGGGTTGCGGTCGGCCGTTGTCGAGGCCCCAGAGATTAGATTGCCAAAATCATCGATGCCCAGCCTCTTTTGACGGACTGTCCAGCAAAGACACATGACGAGAAGGATGCCCTGAAGGATACCAGCAGCAGCGTAAGGAGACCAAGCTGAAAATGGCTCGTCAGTCAACTCCTGCTTTCAAGAAACTTATAACTCACTTGTCCAATTCGTCGAAGGCCTATTGGCACGGATGTCAGTTATACGAATAATGCCAAGTATACCCAGAGCTTACCGAAGAGCAATGCTTAACACCATGAGGATAGCACCTGGCGTTTGTATGAGCATCATTGGAATGCTTAAGGCCCCAACGAGCTTGTGACGGTAGGTGTGGACAATCTGCGGCAGATACTGGAATGCAGCTAAAAGTGTGGAGGTGATGCCGAGGAATGTAGCCCATAGGTCAACTGCATCAAACTTTCGCGGTGTACTCGGGGGCGGCCGCGTTCCCAAGAGGATGAACGTAATGAACAGTATCAAGAGGCTATCAGACGTCTTAGCGAGCTTTGAAGAGAACGCTCAGGAGCATGGGTACGTACGTATACAAGAGGACAACCCAGGCCAATGTAATGGACAGACGCCATTCATCACGCTTGACACCGGTTTTGATGTGTTGAGGAGGCCGATTATCGTACGAGTCCAGGTCGACAGTGGCATACTTTAGATGAGCCGGGTAATAAATCATGTATAATACTAATCTAAAGGAACTCAAGGTCAGGAAATGAGCCATGTATAGTGTGAGATGAGCCTCACATCATCGTAAAGCAGGCCCATTGCAAAGCTAGCTGGAAGACTCCCGCAGTAGATTCGATACAGTCGCCGACGCTCTGTTTAGCCTATGAGTGCTTGGATTAACAGGGCGAGCTCTGAAGCTCACCAGAACTCGACAGCATTTGATGATACCCCATTGCATGACCACGCTACACATCGTCATCGAAGTGTTATATACGTAACGCACAGGGACGTACATGTTCAGCATCCCTGAAGCGGCTGACAGGCTGCCAAGCAAGAGAAACCACGGACTGAACCCCTCAGACGACTTGGCAAGGATGATCCTTAGATGCTAAATTGACAACGGAACTGTTAGATATATTCCATTCACGATAAGACTACTTACCTGTGGAAGGTATGATATGACGAGACCGACGCACAGTCCGCCGGTGAGCACGTCTGTGAAGATATCGTGAATCTATGCGGGTGGCGATGAGAGAAAGATTATATCTTCGCATTTCGCCACATACAGGTGTGCATGATTCAGACATGGCTGATGAGAGCAGAGAGCCACCGCCAACGGCGCGTCGTACGGCACTGGCTCGCGAACCAAGGCGTATGGAAGCGCCGGCTTGAGGGCGCGCCTTAAGCACGTGGTCTCCTTCCGTATTTGGTGAGGCCGCCCGTACAGAATTTTCGCAAAGGCCCGTTCACGAAAGCGCAGAGGCCGCCTGTTACTCTTTGTCCCCTCTCTCGCCCGCTCGCCGTCATGTCGCACGTTGTAGAGCTCCCGATTGTCCCGCCTCCAAACCCTGCGGGTTGGACTCCCCCGGCCTCCTCTGGAAAGTCCGTCGCTCGTGAGTTTCGCAACTTCTCCGGAGGCTGAGAAGATCACCGCTCATACCTCTTTCGACTTACAGCCTTGGTGGAGCGTAGACTTATCCCCGCAGGCCCTGCATACCTTGCACATGTCAAGCGTGCTGTCCATCAACTAACGTTCGAGGAACACGACAAACACGCGGAGGAAGAAAGAAAACGCTTTGAGACACTGAACGGTGTTAACGGCAATGGCGAGGACGATCTCGGAATTGGTGATGAGCCTGAGACTGAAGATCTATTGAGCCTTGACCCTAAGGAGTGGAAAGTGCGTCGCAAGGTCAAGGTGCTGTCTCTCCGCCTGACTGATCACGATACAGAAACAAGATCACTATGCTGTCCTTGGATTGTCCCACTTGCGTTACAAGGCAAACGATGAACAAATCAAGGTCGCTCGTACGCACGACCAGGCTCATACTGCAAAGATGTCTTTTACTGACCAAAATACATCTCAGATCGAAAAAAGGTGCTCAAGCACCATCCCGACAAGAAGGCGGGCGTGGCGGGCGACTCCAACGACGACGCTTTCTTCAAGTGTATACAAAAAGCGATGGATGTCCTCAGCAACCCCGAGAAGCGCCGCCAATTTGACTCCGTGGACCCTCACTTCGAGGAACTGGAGCAGGAAGTACCTACCGAAAAGGAGGTCAAAAGCCACAAGAACCCCGACGCGTACTTCTTCGAGATGTTCACTCCCATCTTCGAGCGCGAGGCGCGCTTCAGCCGCAGCCAGCCTGTCCCCATGCTTGGTGCGGTCGACGCCTCCAAAGAGGAAGTCGAGGGCTTCTATCACTTCTGGTACAACTTCGACAGCTGGAGAAGCTTCGAGTACCATGACAAGGAGGTCAACGAGGGTAGCGACAGGTACGTGTGCTACCTTTGAGATACTCTGTTCCCCGTTAAAAACAATGCAGCCGTGATGACAAACGGTACACCGAGAAAAAGAACAAGTCGGAGCGTGCTCGTCGCAAAAAGGAAGACACCGCCCGTGTCCGTCAGCTTGTTGACCTTACTCTTGGCCTAGACCCACGCATCAAGCGCATCAAGCAGGAGGAGAAAGCAACTCGGGAAGCCAAGAAGAAGGGCAAGGCCGGTGGTGCGCAGAACGGCCTGACACAGAAGCAGAAGGAGGAAGAGGAGAAGAAGCGTGCAGAGGAGGAGGCTAAGAAGAAGGAAGAGGAGGAAAAGGTGTGTCTTGGCTCCCGTCCTCCCATATGGGTTTGATGCTCATGCTAGGACGATAGGCCGCTCGCGCCGAGGCAAAGAAGGCCAAGACCGCTGCAGCGAACGCTGCCAAAAAGGCCCGTCGTGCGGCGCGTACTGTGGAAGACGACGCCGCCGCATAAGCATAAATGGACTGTATCTACTACTTGTGGCATTTTGTCGGTCTTATATCGCCTTTTCCGCCGAACACACTCATGTTGCATTGTCTTAGAAGCTGTTGTCGCATGTCGCACATGTTTTACTAATGAACATCTTTGGATTCTGTAGTTTGCCTTCACAGTATCCTGCAGAGTCTGTGTGATCCCCGTTCTCATCACCCAAGGTCTCGATCAGCGTCATTTTACCATAGACCACAATGGCGATCGGGTTCTACACTATCGAAGAGCTGGCACAATGGCTGACACGGAGGCAGTACGTCGATTTCTTGCAGATGTCAGCCTCGAAACCGATATAAAATCCGGCCTTCTGCCCGCCTGGAGAACAACCGCAGCTTTCTTACCGCCCGCCACCTTGTCTACCTTTCGCAGTCCTATCCACCACATTCAGCCATGCTCGCCTTCACCACTGAACTCGTTCTCTGCGTACTCTCTGTGCTGGTAATTTCTGCGTCGGCAGTGCCCGCTGCACCGACCAAAGTGGGGATGGACTTGCCCAAGGGTGTCCCGAAGGTGAACGATCACACTGGCGCAGCTATAAACGTGCCTGTACGTCCTCCTTTATCACTTCCCAATTCACTGGCGCCATGGTAACCAACATCGCTGCAGCACAAGAAGCGTGCCATCTGCGAGTTTGCCGTTCCTGGAGAATACCCGGGACCCGCGAATGAGCCTTTCGCCGGTGCTAATCCAGTTCGGAGGGAGGTGTGTCACGAGTGAGCAGAGATATGGGGAGGATACGATCTAGTGTTGTGGACACCAATGCATATACGCCCGATTTTTACTAGCTGTAGCTCAGGTTCTGAGGATGTGCGGCTAAACAAAGCTAGCGGTAACGCTGACATTTGATTTGAGGCTGACCGTCCGCCCGCCACAAAGCCAGATCGAAGCGATAAGCGCTCCGCGATGACAAGGATCTTATTATGAAGGTCGTGGACAAAAATGCATATTTTGCGTTGGCAGTGCCGGACCTCATTTCCGCAGTGGTCTGCAGCTTATTTCACTATAATATACCTAATTTATTCGCGTGTTAGTGAATCCATATGCATCTACACTCACCATTGTGCACAGCGCTGCAAATAAGTGGACTCAAGCCGCATTTCGTCCGCATCAAAACTCGTTCTCGCTCTCGTTTTCGCGCGGCGCTTATCATAGATTTTCCTGTCTAAGCGATTACTATGTCTAAATACGGAGAATCTGTGATGAATACTGATGCGCAAAGGTGCACGATTGTGCACATAAATGCCATACCTAGCTACTAAAGCCAAGACTCTCATAACTCTAAATTATGTCTGTATAGGTGCACAAAAGTGAACGGATGTGTACTTATTTGCAAGATCATGCACAACAGTGAGTATGGATGCACGTAGATTCACTAACATACGAATAAATTAGGTACCGGTATATTACGATGAAAATAAGTTGTCGACCGCTGCGAAAACAAAGTATTTATTTTTGTCCACCTTCGACCTTCATATCTTAGCCACAAAAGAAGGGCTGACATATCTGTGCAAAACAGCATGGTCTGGTAGTATAGGTGTATAAGTGTTTGACGTTATGTTTGGTTGCTGGGTTCAATCATGTCCATTTTGTTTTAATTACGCCAATAAACTTGAAAATGTCTTAGACACGCACAGTGTCTTACTAGGCTCCGACCACTCAGTACGCGTCCCATCAACTACCGAGTAAGCTGGTCACGAGTCTAGTGTCTTACCCACGCCCATGTCTCAGCCAAGGGTCAGGGCGTTATAGGTGTAAGTTCGAGTGGCTATTCCGTGAAACTGTTAGGAAATTTGTTCAGCGGAGCATCCTCTGACTGATCCGACCAGCCCACCCGTTTAGTGTGCCCATTTAGTTTGCCTCTCGTGTTCCCATGGAACCACAGGTTTAAAGATCGAAAAGCCCTGCGGGGGGAGACATCATGTCCCTGGAGCTTTATGCCATGTCGGTCTCCGACAACCCGTCCTCGCAGCTGGGATGCATCTCCCACACAGAGCCGGAGAAGTCTACCGATGGCCGAAGCTTGGATCATGGTATATCACAACCCATTGAAGACAAGTCAGCCCCTTCCAAAGGCCCTTCAGCCGAATCTGCCAATCCGCGATCGTCTGCCATACTGTTATTTGCCCTTTGCATCGCGTTACATGCCCTCCTGATCATCGGATGCATAGGGCTCATCGTCTTGCATTTTACATTATCCGGCAGTGCAATCACTTTTAACCCGGACCGCCTGAGCTTCGTCTCGGGGAACATATTCTATTACGCCACAGCGTTTCCAAATACCATTATCAAGGTAGGATATCTCCCATACACTCTTCGAGATGGTCTCACGCTAATTCTATTATACGTTCAGGTCTACGTCAACATTCCCCTGCTCGTTGTCACCCAAACACTTGCTGTCAAACGTAATGTGCATGTCAGCCAGACTCTCACATCCATCCACGACAAATCTTCTGCTTGGCTGGGGCTGGGTGCTTCTGCTCCGGTCCTCTGGCGCTACCTCACAGCTTTCGTCAGCAGGAAAGAAGACAGAGCTACCAAGAGAAGCGAGCTGCCGGCTTTTGTTGGGGTCTTATTGATCGCTATCTACCTCTTATGCGGGTTATTACTCGGCATCATCGCTCCCGATCTAGTCACCGTCGGCGAGACCGTGAAGGGCAAGGGGACTTTCCAGAATATCACATCAATGCTCCAAGGCATTAGCAACGATGCGTTCGTGTTGCCTACCCCCTTGTGAACAACATTACTCATGAGCTGCGCTTAGTGTTCAAGAAGCATTCCCTGTTGTGGACATCATGCCTTTGTTAACGTACTCTGGTAATGTCGTGACAGTCGGACTTCAGGACAGCCTAATCTACGACGTACCCACTTTCTCCGTCACTGCGTCTGTCCCAGTCTCCGGCACAGCCTTTGGGGTGAACTGCGGGCAGATCCCAGAGCTGTCCCAAGTTCAGTCGGGAGACGGGTCCTTCGTCATCCATATTGATGAGCAGCTTCAGGATGTGGTAATTAACCCAGGTGCGTTAGCTTGTCAGTTTCCAGTATCTTCACAATTGTAACATTAACTGGGCGTAGCATCAAAGCGTACTCTGAATGTTCGCCCTGCGTTGTGGCAGAACACGTCAAATACATCTCCTCCTCCCGCTACACTCATCATTGCATCAACCTTTCCCATAGAAGATAACTCTCAGAACGCGAATGCCGCCGTTTTAGATTTGAACTCCGAGATAGCTCCCGTGGGATGCACGTTTGACTGTGGTAAGAGCGAAAGTAAGCGCGCTCTGTGGGAGGCAACTCATTGTATTGCATTCTCCTTAGGTTCGGTCAACGCGGTGCAGGCTGTGGCATGCAATGTGTTTTCCAAGGACTACGGCCACGGACATGAGGATTACGGCACGATCCTCGTGGAGACAGATGTATTCCCCCCCTTGGCCTCGACCAATGCCCCTATGCCGAGCATCAATCAGGTGTGGTCAAACTGGTCGCTTCCAGACACACCAGTTGAAGAACAGTCGCTTCTTAATATGGTTAGTCTGTAATAACTATTCACCAGCTGGGTACTGACATCTTGTGGCAGATTGGAAACTTCAGCCAACAGTCGCCTAGTAGCCGCACGACGTTGTTTAGTGTTATCAATGGGTCCACGGCCATGAACTACACACTGAGTATGTTAGAAGAGTAAGTCTTTTTGATTCTCATAGCGTCTCACTTTGACCAACACGTATCCAAAACCTTGCAGTAACATCATGGAATCATTGGGCTATTATAATCCGGACATCACTGTCGTCCATCTCAGCGATCTGGAGGATATTCTGAGCCAGGCTGTCGCTGCAGTCTTTTGGCGTGGTAGGCGTTTCTTGCGGTTATAAGGGTAATTACCGCTTATGAATCAATTTCTAGCCGCCCTCCGAGCAGTCGATAGTGCTTTAGTCGAATCTAAGCCCCTCCAGGAATATGCTATTCAGGTGCGTATCCAACTGTTATGTTCGCTCAATTCTCTCACCTGGTTTCTCCTGCAGATAAGTAAGTGGAGTGTAAGTGTTTGCTGTCCTTTGTCGCCCTACACTAATATATTCATCGACGTATTACCAGCCCATCCTCGGCCTCGTCGTCTCCACAGTAATGCTCGTCGTCGCTGTCATGCTCACCTGGCTGCCGAAGCCTCACCCTGACGACGAGACTCGCCCGCAAGTGGACTCGTTTGGCGTGCTGGAGCTGATGTGGTACCTCGGTCAAGATCGCAACCACCTCTCGGACCACATTGCGCAGGCCGTGCCCGACCCGACGCTCGAGCATCTGCGCGACTGGGGTAAGAAAGAGCGCCATAGGTTTGCGGACGACGATTGGCCACCACAGGACTAGATGCAGGAGAAGTGAGCAAGCGATACGCGATAGGCTCGTTTGCGGATGCCTGTACTATGGCGGCAATTTCATCTTCTGACGTAGATACGACTTGTCTCAGTCTCCGTAATACATAGTCTTACCTCCTCAGTGTACCGCTCTTCAAGTTTGCGCTTGTTGCCTTCGCAAAATAGAGAGCTCGAGATGTATGTTCATAGGGCTATGACCACACATCTCGAGCTCAGGCAGCCACGTACGGGGGGCAGGCGCCGACGTCGTATTGCCACCTGTGTCATGTCGAGGCTCGAAGATGGAAAAATTTGATCACTTAACTATCAGAACGGTTGATGGGGTACTGGTGGCACTCGATATCTCGTCGCATCCAAGGGCAATGCAATCGCAGTGAAAACACCTGGTTTCGCGAGTGCTGCTGTGTCGTACCGCCTGAGCGTGCGTGGGTAACTTTGAAACCCGGGATGGGACGGGAGTCAGCTGACCGGTGAGGCGCCCAAGGCGCCTGGAGCTTTGTGGCGTGTATGATTGTATTGTCCAAATCCGGAAGGCGTGCTGGTGATCCAGCACTGCAGCGCTCAGCCTAGTCTCGTTTCCATCCGCTCTTAACTCCGACGTGTAAACACTGTCGGCCAGTGCATCGGACTTTGAAAGCAAAGTGCACTGGCTCGTTAGAGCGTCTGGTCCACTTGGATCATCCGGGGGGGTCTCGTCCGCACGTGACTGACGCGCACACATACCGCGCCCGTAGCCTGCCGTTGGCGGCTATTTGGGCTGCAGTGGTACTCTCCGTTGCAGGGGGCTTATAAAAACACAAATGTACTCAAGAATATATCAGAGGCACTTTTACATATATGTCTGACTGCATACACGAACGCCTTACTCATCACCAGCAACTTGGCGGTGCGCAGGCGGTCACTTCCTCAGGGAGCGTGTAGATCACGTGCGAATGAGGCCCCCCAGACATTCTAGCGAGAGACTGCACATCACCATTGATGTCCGACGCAGTCTCCGACCGGCGAAGTCCGGGCGCGCTAGAATGGCTGGGGACGAGACTACGCTCAGCCTTGGTCGCCCCGCATTTTTTTCTCCGCGGAAATGGCTTATCTACAACCACAGAGAACCGAAACAAGATAACTACTCACCTCTGGTGCGAAAAGCGGAAGAACAGGTTTGGAATGATCAACGGCTATTCTCTTCAGAATCCAGCGACTGCAGACGAGGGCCTTGAAATTACACGACCACAGCAATATACGGTCGTAAGAAGAGCAATTGTTTACTGCATTGTCTGAAAATGCGATGCGAACGCAATACAAATTCCGCAGCACGGGCCCATTCACGGTCCTGGGAGGCTCTGGTGCGCATCGCCCTGAAGAAATGATACCTGTTGAACAGTCTCAGCTGATGGCCGCTACAGATCGGAGCGCCGCTCAGCAACAATGAACGCCACGAAAGGTGTCCAAATCTATGGACAGCCTGAGGCCTCCGTTCTCCACGGTGTATGACCCGGAGCGCTTCCCTAAGGAAGAAAGCCAGAAGGCGGTATTTGACGCGCTTATCTCTCCCGCGTCCGTTCGAAGCATGAGCGAGCGGTTCGCGGCGGTTCTTAACGGACGCGACCAGATTCCGCGAGTACAACAGGTAGATGGCCTGAAGAGGGCTCGGAGCTCCCGAAAATGGAGGATAGCTGAGGAGCCCTACCAGGATGCACCCGGAAGAGCACTTTCCCAACTCTCGGAGAGACAATCCCGCAATACTACGTGCACGAACCGCGGAAATTTGATGGTATGCAGCGACTGAAAGAAGAGGTCACCTTCCTTCTGTTCTTGTCCACGCGTTTGTCCTTCCGTGTGTCGCTCCATATGACGCCCTATCTGATTCTTTTCCTAGGCTGCTTGAGCACATGAAGAAGTATGCAGAGCGAAACAGGAACGACGGACCGGCGGATCCCTGTACCCTAGGATCGCAGACTCGGCGTCCCGAGTAACTTGTACTGATTAAGTTAACTATTAATAGGGATGTGCCACTCTGCTTAGTCGTATTAGTGGAGCAGTCTGGCGGCGTAAATGCGAGACCGCGGCACTTCAATGCTCCTACTACCACCCTGTAGCGCCATAGACGTCTCTCTGGAAGCTACCGCTCTTCCGAGAGACTTAGTTGTGAGCCTACGTGGATGGTTATTTGCACACTCAATATTGCTGCATGCCTCATCCGTTCACGGCATCGCTAACAATTGTCTCCGAACTGGCAAGGCAACCTGTAGATGACGACCAGCAGTGGCATCATGACTGATTTATGCCCTCAGCAAACCGTCTGAATATCATCATTCCGCAGTGAGTATCCAGACATGTAGAGAGGCCATCTGCGCTAACACACAAGGTTCATCGATACTGTTTGTATCTAGGACGGGTTGTCAACCGGTCTCGTACCTGGCTGATCAGCGTTTCGCCCGAACATCGAACGCTCGCTAGGGACTCTGATCAAACTTTCCTCTCGCGCCGCGGACTTTGAGCGTTTGACAGCCGCCTTTTGATAAGCTCTGGTTCGGGATTACACAACTGCTTGCAGGAATTCACGTTACCATCTTCTTAGGTACTATAAGGCCTTCCAAGAGATAGAGCTACGTCGAACTCAGTACGCCATGGTCCTAGGAAACGAGGCCCGAGCTGCGTGCCGGACGGAAGCAGTCCTTGAACGCCTGCTCAGCCCTCAGTATACAATGCCTCCGATGGCCGAGCCCTTTTGGCAATGACAATGACGCGGCCCTGCTGATCGTCAGAGCCCACTTGATGGATGGTATCAGCGCTGAGTTCCCGCACCGTTTAGAATATGTGAGCTTACTTGGTGTGCGCTTTGGTAGTTCTATTCAACGGAGCGTCCTCTGTGGCTGACTCAGCCAGCCCACCCATTTGGTGTGTCTCTCCTCTTCCCATGGAACCGCCGATTTAAAGGTCAAGGAGACTCGGCTCTGGGAGTAAAGCATCACACCCCCGAACTTTTGTGCCATGTCGGCCACTGACTCCCAATCCTCGCGGCTGGGACGTATCTCCCAGGCAGAGCTGGACAAGTCCACCGGCTCCCGAAACTCAGACCATGAGATACCTCAGCTCGTTGGAGACAATCCAGCTCCTTCCAATAATGCCCCCGCCGAATCTGCCAGTCCGCGATCGTCTGCCATACTTCTATTTTCCCTCTGCGTCATGCTACATGCCCTCCTGGTCATTGGATGCATGGTGCTCATCATCTTGCATTTCACGCAACCCAGGAGCGCAATCAGTTTCTCTGGAAATGGCCTGAACGTAGTCCAGTGGAACATATTTTATTATGCAACAGTGTCCCCGAACACAATCATCAAAGTAGGCTCTCTCTCTCTCCAATACGCTCAGCTTTTGGATAGTCTCCTCATTAACTCTGCCATTCGTTCAGGTCTACCTTGTTCCCACGCTCTTTATCACCCAGAAACTTGCCTTCAGGCGCACCGTCCACGTCAACCAGACTCTCACGTCCATCCACGACAAAACCTCGGCATGGTTGGGTCTAGGTGCTACCGCTCCCGTGCTCTGGCGATATCTCACCGCTTTCATCCGCAAGAAAGAAGATCGGGCCGCCAAGAGAGGTGAACTTCCCGCCTTCGTCGGAGTCTCCTTGATTACTATCTATCTCAGCTGCAGTCTATTGCTCGGTATCATCGCTCCAGATCTTGTCACTGTGGCGGACACTGTCGGGGACACGGGAAGCTACCAGAAGATTGCGTCGAATCTTCAGGGCGTCGACAACGATGCGTTCGTATCGTCCGCTGTTCCGCAATCATTGTTACTCATGGGCTGTACATAGTATTCAGGAAGCGTTCCCCATCGTGAACATCCTGCCTTTGGTCAGGTATTCAGGCGATATTGCAACAGTTGGCCTTGAGAATAACCTCATCTACGATGTACCCAATTTCGCCACCTCTACTGGGTCCGTCGGTGTCCTCGGCAAATCCTTCTGGGTGCACTGCGGGCAAATTCAGGGGGCGTCACAGGTTCAGTCGGACGACGACTCTTTCGTCATTCATGTCGAGGAACAGCTCCAGAATGTAGTCATTAACCCAGGTGCGCCCATGTATATCCCGTTCCCAATATCACGGAAATTATAGCTAGAAATTAGCATCGAAGCGTACCTTGAACATTCGCCCTGCGTTGTGGCAGAATATATCAGATACATCTCCACCCCCTGCCACAATTATTGTCGCATCAACCTTCCCCATCCAAGACGACTCTGAGGATGCGAATGCTGCCATTGTGAACTTAAATACCGAAGTTACACCCGTAGGATGCTCATTTGACTGCGGTAAGAGCTAGGTGAACGACCTCTGGAGCTTCATCTGACCATAGTACTTCTCTTCCAGATTCTGTTAATACGGTGCAGGTCGTCGCATGCAATGTGCTCATAACAAATCACGGCGAAAACGACGAGGTCCCCGTGGAGACAGACGTATTTCCCTTCCAGGTCAATGCTCCCACGACGATTACTAGCCAGGCGTGGTCGAATTGGTCACTTCCAAACCCGCCAGTCGGGGGACAGTCGCTTTTAAGCTTGGTTGGTCCTAAGTGAATGCTCGCTGAATAGGTACTCATACCTCCTGGCAGATTGGTAATTTCAGCCAGCAGTCGCCCAACAGCCGCACAACACTGTTCAGTACGGTCGATGGATCGACGGCCACAAACTACACTCTGAGCATTTTAGAGGAGTCAGCAGCTCTTGTCCTCGCAGCGTACTTTCATTTCAACTAACGTGCTCTTCTAATCTTGCAGTAGTATCATGGAAACGCTAGGATATTATGACCCAAGCATCCTCCGTGTTGACCTCAGTGAACTCGAGAACAACCTAGGGCAAGCTGTCGCTGCAGTCTTCTGGCGTAGTAAGTTTGCGGTGGCAGGAGCGATTGCAGCCTATTCACCCTTTTTATAGCCGCCCTCCGACAAGTGGACAACGCTTCGCTCGGACCAGATACTAGCAGCTACGCTCTGGAGTATGCTGTTCTCGTATGTGTTCAATACTTCACCCCGTCCTCTTGAACTTCTCTCATCCGATTCTCTCTGTAGATAGCTCTCTGGAGTGTAAGCCCTTGTGTATGCCTAGTCATTTCACGCCGATATATTCATTGGCGCATCTCAGCCCATCCTTGGCCTCGTCGTCTCCACAGTAATGCTCGTTGTTTCCATTCTGCTCACCTGGCAGCCGAAGCCAGATCTCGACGATAAGACACGCCCGCAGGTGGATTCGTTCGGTGTGCTGCAACTAATGTGGTACCTCGGCCAGGAGCGCAACCACCTCTCGCGCTACCTCGCACGGGCCGTGCCCGACCCGACGCTCGAGCATCTGCGCGACTGGGGCAAGAAAGAACAACATAGGTTCGTGAACGACGATTGGCCAGCTCAAGGCCAAGTGCAGGAGAAGCCCGCAGGCGAGACACAGTAGATTCGCTTGCAGATCCGCTTGTAGATTCTTTGGACATTGTAGGGTACGCTTGAAGCGCCCTCGGGACTATGTATCGCGAGGCACGTACAGTATGCCGACCAACAAGATTGTAAACAAGGTGGTACTAGTCGCAAGACAGCGGTTAGATAGATACTGCAAACAGTCTGCTTATCGGATGGCCAGGATCCCGGCCTGAGTACTCGACTTGATGCTGTCTTTCGGCTCCTTGCTCTTCTTCACCTTTGGCACCTCCCACAGTCGCCAGAATTTGAGGTTCTCGTCGCCGGCACCTGTAACGAGGACATCTCCCGCCGGACCAACAGCGCTCCAGAGCACGCGCGAATCGTGGGCGTCGCGGATTTCGGCAATGCGCTCCATTGTTGGGTAGCTGTGCACCATGAGCGCGTTCGTCGGGAAGCCGTGCGTCGTAACGAACTCCTTGCGGTGCGGCGCCCAGTGGATCGAAGTAATTTGGGAGGGCGTCACGAGCGAATGTAGCCGCGCGCCCGTCGTCGTGTTCCAGATGTGTACTGCCGCGTCGTTCGTGCCGCCGCCTGTTGCGAGCAGAGAGGGCTGCCATGGGCACCAGGCAACAGCCTACACGCACGTTCATTAGTGGCGCTGATGCGCATGTGGAAGTTATGCGCACCTTAACAGCGGCGGTATGGTTCCGCTTTGTCCACCTTGGCGTGCTGCGAGACCCAGAGGCCACGTTCACGTCACCGATACGCCCGTCCCAGACGTTCACAACATTGTCGTTGCCACCACTTGCCAGGAGCTCGCCAT
This sequence comes from Phanerochaete carnosa HHB-10118-sp, assembly GCF_000300595.1. Lineage (NCBI taxonomy): Eukaryota > Fungi > Basidiomycota > Agaricomycetes > Polyporales > Phanerochaetaceae > Phanerochaete > Phanerochaete carnosa. Next base: position 1,825,793 of record NW_006767631.1, on the reverse strand, counting down.
CCTCGCGCCACTTGAGCCCACAAATCTCGCCTTCGTGCCCCAACAGCTCCCCGACCTTGTGCCGCGCGACACGCACGTCGTGGTGCCAAATGCTGCCGTCGCCACAGCCGGAGCTAAGGACGTGCTGGTTCCACGAAAGACAAGCGACCTGCAGGCTGTGGCCAGCCATCGTACGCAGCTTGGTCCGTGTTTCGACATCCCAGAGCTCGACTTCACCTGTTCCGAGACCAACACCGAGGAACTGGCCGTCTGCGGAGAAGTCGAGCGAGGAGACATATGAGCCTTCGGGAGCCTCGCCGAGCTCAACGACCTCGCCCGTGTCGGCCCTCCAGACGTACGTTGTTGTCTCCAAGGCCACTGCAAGGGTGTTTTGTGAGCTCCAGGCGAGAACATTGAGGTAAAAGTCGTCGACAATGCCTGGGGCGTCTAGCACACGTTCCGGCTGCGTTGGGATTTTGCGGGCTTTGCTTGTCGTGGACGAGGTGGAGGTAGGGAGTGCGCCGGGACGCGCATACAGCGGGCGGACAAGCTCTCTTTGTTGCGAAAGAAGTGAATCTGACGAGGATGGTGGTGGGGGTTCGTGGTACGCGAGGATGCGTTTGTTAAGGGGTACACCTGCTGCTGCTGCAAGCCTTGCAGTGTGCCCTGGTGAAGACGGCTCGGTGTTCAGATTCATCATGTCCAAGGAGGCAGCGACCTCATCCACTGCGGTCTCTCGTGTTGTGATAAAGCGATCCCGGGTATCCCTCTGCGGCCGCCAGTCTGGGTCAGACCTTCGGAAACACATAAGTTAGGCAACTCACAGCAGGTTGCGACTTCGACCTGCGGGTCTCTGTCTTTGGTGGAGGCACGTAGTCACGGGTCACCACGTCAATCCTACTTTCCACGCCTCCCTTTCGGATGAGGCCGTTGCTGGCCTGCCGTCGCAGACGTTCTGTGACCTCGGCTGTACCAGAGGTACCACGCTTGGCCGGTGAGGCTGTACGACTGCTGCTTCCAGGCTTGCCGGTACTAACGAATGGATTTGTAAGATCCGCTTTATTCTTGCTCGGCGAGGTATGCAAGGAGTATCCGTTCACTCCTGAAATACCAGAGGCCGTCAGGGGCGTCCTGGTCAGGGAGCGTGCCCGCTGACGAGCTGAATTGCAGGGCGTTTTCGGATTGTAAGCCATAAATTTTGTGTACAAAAAATGCGGGTATCGTGCGTGAAGATCGTAGACAAGAAAGGATTGGATATCGCAGGAGGCAGAAACCACAAACACGCGCGAATCGCGCCTCAGTCCAACATCGCTCACGTGAGCGTTCAAGGTTCCATCACGACCCCGACCACTCCCATACGCGATCGCTGGACCCCGTTTGAACGTTCCTGAGCAGCAACCAGTGTCATCAGCAAAAAAATTACCCAATGATCTAATCTGGCCAAGCTAGATAAAGGCACCCATGAATATAAGTCAACCCACCCTGAGATTGCCATTGCCATAGTAGATAGAGCACCTGTATGATTTCTAAGGCTTACCAGCCTGGGGACCTTTATCATTCAGTTAAGGTTGGCAATGCATTACCAGGGAGCGCCAGGCTGGGTGGCATTTGCCAGGGCGCTCGCAAGATTTATTCAATAATCGGATCTTTGGGGGCCAGCTCGCACATAAAAATTTAAGATAGCAATTTATATATTCACAAAACTACAATAGGTACAAAACTCGTAGATAAAATACAACGGCGTCCAGAGGGTAGCGCTTTCGCAGTGAATGTGAGCGTCAGACAAAAAAGGCTGTCCCCGGAGCGGCCGTATACTTAGTGCACGATGCGCGTGACTTGTACCCTAGACGAGTTATGCACATAAATACCTATGTACGTAGACACCCGCAGACTGCAATGCGTACCGTGAGGATATTTCGCGGATCCCGAAGCACAAGAACGGGCCGTACAGCCTGTAGGAGCACTGTCAGTATGCGAGGTTTTAAAGACTGACTCAGAAAGACCTACGCCCCGTGAGTTGACGCTAACGCGCTCGCCGCTGCAAGACGGACTGGGCAGAGTCGTAGGTTGGGGTGCTGCGATACAAGCAGGCACCGCTTACTGAATGAAAGGGCGATGTCTTACGAGGGCCTGTACATGAGAACATCAAGGAATCAAGCGCATATATGCATGTCACATACTCTACATGTCACACTGAGAGCGATACGGAA